>NW_008649016.1:85632-119690 GCF_000247585.1 Phytophthora nicotianae INRA-310 | reverse complement strand
ATCATTTTTTTTATTTTAACGCAAAAAATATCCAGAGTTTCCCGGGCAACGCACGGCATTAGTATTTTTTTTAAAAAAATAACAGAGAAAATCGAAAGCAGTTCATTTCTTGTTGCCGTTAGAAATGGCTACGTGTTGTATACATGTATACTGATTCTATGTACTGCACACCACGTAAGTTTTGGTTGGTCTTGGCGAGTCAATTGTTTGTGTCGCTTCAATCATCCGCACTGGTGTTCACACCGTTTCACGGTAGCAGCAGACGAAGTGACATTCACTCATTCTGCACACGCACACTCGAATGGCTGACGTGGACGGACATGAAGCGCGACGCGAAGCAGACGTTGCCAGCGTCAACGACGCGCAGGAGCAGCAATTGGTGAGTGTCGGCCGCCTACATACCGGTGTACAGCAGCTTCTGGCCGCTGTGAGCACCACCAACGCACTGAAGACGCACCCTGCTCTTCAAGCGCTAGCGACATCTATTCCTACAGTCGAAGAGCATGACCACCACTCTGTGGCTCGCACGCAGCTGCAGGCGCTGGCTTCGTGCCTTGCTCACGCCGAACTACGCGTCCTGATCGTGAAGCACCTACGGCCATTCTTGCTGGACATGATGGTGCGGCTCACTGATCCGGCGCTCCCGCTATATGAGCAACAACAGCAACAGTACAGCGAATGCGCTGACAGTATGAAGCGCAGTGAGCTCCTGGTTGCCACTCTGGCCGAACTATTGACCTACCTGCCGGCCACGAGCACTTTAGTGCAACAATACTTCGAGACGGCGCCATGCTTCTTCGCATTTGCGGACGTCGTGGCCACGCAGAAGCAACAGAGTGACGAGACGCTCGTCAGACTGCGTCGTATCGCCAAGACGGCCTTCCAGCTGCTGAGAGCGAGACCCACGGAGCTCACAGCGCTCTGGAACTGGACATCGTTCTTCCCGCTCAGTTTCCACGACGACGTGCACGTGCGATGGTATGCAGCGCGTGCCACAGCTTTGGTATTGAAGATGAGCAATGCCCAGAGAAACACTTTTCTCGATGGATTGAAGGTTGGTGAGGACGCCGCTGTGAGTGGAAACAGTCCGGCTGTGCGGCAGATTGAGCTGGAGCTGCACAGCGAGGACGCAACTCGACAGGAACAGCTTATTGAACTGAGTGTATACCAGCAACAGGATGCGAATGAAGTCGCACAGACACAGCCCGTGCCCTTCCATGATTCACTTCAGAACATTTTCGGCGTGGTCGTCCCGACAAGCAAGCTGCACCAGCAACGCCACGAGTCAGAGGAATCTTCGATAGCCACCGAACCACTGGTACCCACGCCATCAACCAAGCGGAACTTGCAGTCGCTGGCTATTGCGCTTGGTCTGAAGCGTCCGATCTTGGTGGCAGGTCCAGGTGGATGCGGCAAGACTGCTACGATTCGAGAACTTGCTCGGCTGTCGGGCAACAGTGACATGGTGGAGCTGCATTTGGACGACCAGATAGATAGCAAGACGCTGTTGGGGTCGTATGTGTGCACAGATGTGCCAGGCGAATTTGCGTGGCAGCCTGGCGCACTTACAACTGCTGTGCTTGCTGGCCGGTGGGTCGTTATCGAGGATATTGATCGTGCACCATTCGAGGTGCTTGCAGCGCTCATGCCGCTGCTTGAAACGCGCGAAATGGTTCTCCCTGGTCGTGGTGAACTGCTGGTGGCACACTCGAACTTCCAGATTTTTGGTACGACGACGCACGGACACCAAATGCCTAAGGGGTTTCAGGAGTCTGTCTGGACGAGCGTCGGCGTTGCACCACTTGCAGATAGCGAGATTGAGCAGATCATGCTGACTCGGTTCACGAAGATCCCGCAACAGGTCGTGTCCAAGATGATGACCACGTACAACGCCGTTTCTGGCAACACGAGCGAAGAGATCGGTGGTTCTGCACAGCTCTGGAAGGAGACAAGGCGGAACTACGGGCGCGATTTTTGTCTACGTGACTTGCTGAAGTGGTGTAAGCGTATCTATCGGTTCTGTTACTACGCTGCTGGTGCTACGGGTGATAACTCATCTTCTGGTCATGATTATATTACTGAGGACGAGCGTATGCGCATTGTGGTGGAAGCTTTGGATGTGTTCTGTGCCGGTATTCGAGACGCGAAGACCCGCTTACACTCGGCTTGTGCGCTGGCGGCGATTTGGGACGTGCAGTCCGAGAAAATTGAGTACTACCTGGAGCAGCATAAACCTCACGTTACATTCAGCACACATGAAGTAGAATTTGGACGCGTTCACCTGCCGACGCTGTCACAACAGGCTCAGCTTGAGCAAGGTGACAAGCCTGCTACGAGTTCTGTGGTGATGACTGGGCACGTGCTGCGTTTGCTGGAGAAGATGGCTGCTATTGTAGCGACCTGTGAACCAGCGTTGCTTATCGGTGAGACTGGTTGCGGTAAGACGACAATCATTCAGCACATGGCAGCGGCTATGGGGCAGCGTCTGGTAGTGCAAAATCTGAATATCCAAAGCGATAGTTCCGATCTCGTGGGAGGTTTCAAGCCTGTGGAGATTCACCTGCTCGCCCGGCCATTGTACATAGACTTTGTGGATCTGTTTACAGCTACGTTTTCGCAGAAGAGCAACGCTGGCTTTCTCAACGTGGTTCGGATAGCACTGGAGCACAAGGACTGGAAGAAACTTGTAAAAGGCATGCGGAAAGCCATCCAAATGGCCACGTCCAAGCTCCAGGGCAGCAGTGGTGCTGACCGTGACGTAACGGAGTCAGAAAGTGGTGGGAGTAATAAGATGTCGGCAGCCGGCACTTCGACGAGTGTTTTGGTGAACCGATGGGATACTTTTGAGGCTGAGCTGGTGCGATTCGAACGGCAGAAGGAGCAGGCGGAGTCGCACTTTGCATTTTCGTTTGTGGAGGGTGTTCTAGTCAAAGCGCTGCGAGAAGGTCATTGGGTGCTGCTCGATGAGATCAATCTTGCATCATCTGATACGCTGGAGCGCATTAGTACGTTGCTGGAGCATGAGACGAGTGCCTTTTCTCTCACAGAGCGCGGAGATGTCGAGATCATCCGCCCGCATCCGAACTTTCGTCTCTTTGGTGCTATGAATCCGTCAACTGACGTCGGTAAGAAGGACCTGCCCCCTTCTCTCCGCAATAGATTCACGGAGATCTACGTTGATGAGTGCGTGGATCCTTCAGACTTGCAGATGGTTGTCCACCACCAGTTCAAGGAGATCTCCGGCGCTCTGATACCAGAGACGGTTGAATTCTACCTGGAGGCAAGAAAGCAAGCGGAGCTGCGATTGAGCGATGGGGCCCGCCACAAACCCCGCTACTCGTTGCGAACGTTGAGTCAGGCACTGCATATCACGCGCATTTTGATTCAGCGAGGCTATGGCACATCTCGCGCGATGTTCGAAGGTTTCTGCTCGAGTTTCTGTACACAACTTGAGATGGAATCGCGTCAGTATCTCGAGAAACTCATCAAGAACACATTCGCAAAGACGATCAAGGCGAAGGAGCTTAAACGCTCACCACCCTGTCCTGGTGGCTCGAAGAGGACGAATGAGTTTGTGTTGGTGAGCTCGTACTGGGTCCAAAAGGGTGAGTTCCAAGATCCGAGGGACGATTCACTACCAAACCCGGTGACTTCTCGACGGAAATTTGTACTTACGAAGTCAGTAGAAGAGAATCTGCGTCACGTGTCACGTGCAGCTTTAATCGGCAAGTATCCCGTGCTGCTGCAAGGCCCCACGTCTGCTGGTAAGACGTCGCTGATCGGGTATCTGGCTGCACGCATTGGACAAAAGTGTGTGCGTATTAACAACCACGAGCATACGGACATCCAGGAGTATCTGGGAAGCTACGTCTCGGATTCCAATGGCAAGCTAACGTTCAAGGAAGGTGTGCTGGTGGAGGCTGTTCGTAAGGGTTGGTGGGTCATCCTGGACGAGTTGAATCTGGCTCCGTCTGAAGTTTTGGAGGCTCTTAATCGTCTTCTGGATGACAACCGCGAGCTGTTCCTACCCGAAACGCAAGAGACAGTGAAGCCTCATCCGAAGTTCATGTTGTTCGCGACGCAAAACCCGCCAGGACTCTACGGAGGCAGAAAGGTGCTTTCTCGCGCGTTCCGGAATCGATTCCTGGAGATCCAAGTGGATGAAGTGGCGTCTAGCGAGCTTCAGACGATTTTGCAGGAGCGCAGTTCGCTGCCCCCGTCGTATTGTGCCATTTTGATTGACATCATGCGGCAACTGCAGCTCGTTCGGCAGCAGTCGTCAGTCTTCGCTGGTAAATCGGGCTTCATCACTACCCGTGACTTGCTTCGTTGGGCCGAACGTCGACCGGCGACTAAACAGGCTCTAGCAGAGGAAGGATACTGTTTGCTGGCCGAGCGGTTGCGGAAGGATGAGGAGAAGGAAGTGGTCAAACAAGTGCTGGAGAAGAAGTGCAACGTCAAGATCGACCTGGATGCTCTGTACTACAGCGGCAAGCCCCGCGAGTCAAATCTGCTGAACGAGAACGGAGAGATTGAACAGGAGACAGTGTGGGGCACCAAGGAACAGTTTGAACGTGTCCAAGCGATGGTGGAGCAGGCTATTGAAGAAACCGCCACCGGCAAGTCCAGCAACGGTGAGTCCAAGTCAGCAGGCAATGCAGCAGGTTTGGAAAAGATCAGTGTGACCAAGTCACTGCGAAGACTTTTTGCTCTTGTTGGACGCTGTTTGCAGAATGAGGAGCCTGTGCTTCTGGTTGGAGAAACTGGTTGTGGCAAGACTACGGTCTGCCAGTTGTACTCGCTGCTGTTCTCACAGCCTCTTCACATTTTGAACTGTCACCAGCATACTGAGACGTCGGATTTCCTCGGTTGCTTGCGTCCTGTGCGAGGAAAAGAGAAAACCGCACACGAGTTGGAAGAAGCGCTTGTGAGATTCTTTGCGCTGAGTGACGGATGTATCGATGAACAGGAGATCGAGAAGCGCCGAGCAGAAGTCAAGTCATTGGGTGTTAGTGCGTTGCTGGCCAAGTACGAAAATGTTCGTGGTGGTGTTGTGAGTGGTGATTCAATACCCCAGAAGGAACTTGTTGAGCAAATTGACCTGCTGAAGCGTCGATTCCAGTCCATCTTCGAGTGGGCGGACGGTCCTCTGGTGGAGTCCATGAAGAATGGCGATTTGATTCTGATCGATGAGGTGAATCTTGCCGAAGATGCTGTGCTTGAACGTCTGAACAGTGTCCTGGAGCCGTCGCGTACGCTGCTGCTAGCCGAGAAGGGTGGAGACCAAGTGGAAGAGATTGTAGCTCACTCGAAGTGGCGTGTGATGGCAACGATGAACCCTGGTGGTGATTTCGGTAAGCGCGAATTGTCTCCTGCTCTGCGCAACCGTTTCACCGAGATCTGGGTGCCAGCAATCTCGGACTTGGACGATATCGCCACGATCATTCGCGACAGATTAGTTGGACCTCGTGGAATTGTTTCGGTGCCTCGCACTATCCCACCAGCGGCAATGGATGAGTTAGCGTCGTTGTGTGACCCTATCCTGGGTTTCGTCAAGACTTTCAACGAGGCAAACGGTGGTTTTGGTGGATGCGGAGCTGTGACGTTACGTGACATTCTCAGCTGGATCAACTTCATCACATCCGTCGTGAAGAAACAGGAGGTCGGCTCATCGGTAAAAGTGACAGCGTGGACAGCGTTTGTGCAAGGTGCAGCCTTGTCAATTTTGGATGGTCTTGGCCTTGGCTCGGACAAGGCACTGCACACGGCCTTGAAGGCGAGAGAGGAGGCGTATCGCTACTTGCTGGCTTTGGTGCCAGATGAGGACCACCTGGTCAAGCAAAAGGTGATCGACTCGCTGAATGTCACGACGTTGTCTGTCGATAACAGCATTGACCAGTTGAACTCCTTCGCTTCAGAGGAGACTGCAGAGGGGAAGTTTGGCATTAGTCCATTCCTGATCCCTCGTGGACCCGATCCTGTTCGAAGAAAGCCTGCATTCTCGTTGAAGGCCCCAACGACGATGTCCAATCTGTACCGCGTGTTGCGTGCTATGCAAGTCAGTCGTCCGATCATTTTGGAAGGATCTCCAGGTGTCGGCAAGACCAGCTTGATCAGCGCGTTGGCAGCAGCGTCTGGACATCGCCTTGTACGTATCAATCTGTCGGAGCAAACGGATATTTCCGATCTCTTTGGCTCTGATCTTCCTGCTGCGTCATCTCCGGACGACAACGTGGATGACAAGGACGGCAAACATACGAATGGTGGGAGCTCTAGCGGCATGTTCGAGTGGTGCGACGGCGTGTTCTTACGTGCTTTGAAGGCAGGCGACTGGGTGTTACTTGACGAACTTAACTTGGCGTCGCAGTCTGTTTTGGAAGGTTTGAACTCGTGTCTGGATCACCGAGGCAGTGTGTACATCCCGGAGCTGGACAGAGAGTTCGAGTGCCCGCCAACTTTCCGTGTGTTCGCTGCGCAGAACCCGCTTCGTCAAGGTGGTGGTCGTAAGGGACTGCCCAAGTCGTTCTTGAATCGATTCACCCGAGTCTTCGTTGAAACTCTGCATGAGCAGGATCTTATCCACATTGCGAGCTCAATGTACCCTACGCTGCATTGTTCAGTGGAAGAAGCGGACATGAGTGACGCTGCGTTATCTGGAAAAACGTTACTGGAGCGGATAATCGGTTTTAACCGCGCAGTGCACGAAGACACGATGGTGAGCTGCAAGTACGGCCGTCTTGGTGCTCCCTGGGAGTTCAATTTGCGCGATGTGTTCCGATTCTGTGACCTGCTTAAGCAGCAAGTGCAATTGGCAGACAATGCTGAGCACCAACTTCAGGCCTTGAGCTACTACGTTAGTTTCATTTACGTCGAGAGAATGCGCTCAGCTCGCGACCGGGAGCTGATTTCTCGTCGCTTTGAGGAGTTCTTTGGAGTAAGGCCGATGGATCTGAGTGCTGTTTCGCTTCGCATGTCGGCAGATTTCGTTGAGATCGGCAGTGCATTGCTCGAACGGCGGCAGGATATGCCAATTGGCCGTGTTGCTCCGCCACTTTTCAACTTTTTGCTGAAGCCAATGGAAGCGTTAGCGCACTGCGTGAACATGTCGTGGCCTGCTCTTCTCGTTGGATCACCAGCAAGCGGCAAAACCTCCTCGGTCCGTCTGCTGGCAGCTTTGAGCGGTAATACGCTACACGAACTGGGTATGAGTGCAGGGACAGACGCGACGGAACTGCTGGGATGCTTTGAGCAAGTGGATGTTGGACGGAAGCTGCGGGACATCAAGCACAAGATTCAACTTGTGTACGAGAAGGTGCTTCAGCAACTGATGTTGTCATCTGCATCGGCCGGTGTTACTCAGAAGAAGAGAACTGCGATTTTGAAGAAGGCTAACCGTCTCAGCAGCACATGGTGGGCTCTGACCACACGAGAGAAGTACTACAGCGAGAATGTATCTCATGGTGGCGGCAAGAAACACAAAGCGAAGAAGCTACCGAAGGGCCAACTGGATGAGGTCGTTGTCGACTTGATGCGGGACGTTGTCGCCATGCTCCAGAAAACTGAAAAGGACGAAAGTCTGTCGCTGCTTTCTGACCTGTCGAATGAAATTGACAACGTGGTGCAGCTCAGTAAGTCCAACTCCATTGCCAGTTGCTTTGAATGGGTCGATGGAACGTTGATTCAAGCGATGGAGAAGGGCGAGTGGGTGCTACTGGACAACGTCAACTTTTGCAGCTCGTCGGTACTGGATCGATTGAATTCGCTTATGGAGACTGGCGGTGAAATGCTGATCAATGAGTGCGGCATCATCAACGGCAAGCTGCGTGTGATTAAGCCTCACAAGAACTTCCGAATGTTCTTGGCCATGGATCCACAGTACGGTGAGGTGTCTCGTGCCATGCGAAACCGGTGCGTTGAGATTGCGCTGGCGGATGAAGATGCTCCGAGACTAGACCTGATCAAAATCTCTTTGGCGTGTGGAATCCCTGGCTTTGCTCTGTCTCGAGCTTTCCAATCTGCTCATGAACGTGTGGTAAACAAGCTTGGGGAGTTCATGGCAGGCTCGAAATACGGTCGTATTAATCGTCGACACTTGGAGAACTGGTCATTGCTGGCATCAGCTGAGCTTTCACGTGGAGTTCAGCCTCTGAACGCGATCGCCGAGTCTTTCCGACGTGTGTATGGCGACGGTTTGCTCGCTCAGCTTGATCTGAGCCAAGATATGCTCGAGTTATTCGTCAACGCTTTCCAAACTTCGCAGCAAAATTCGCAACACCAGCGTGTGCTCCCGATGATTGCATCACCCTCGACTTTTGTCTTGTGTCAGCAGAGCGAAAGCTTCGTGCTGCAGCGCGACGTTGCGTACCTTGAACACCTCGTGCTCTCTGCACTGACGTCCGAGAGTAGTGACGCGGACGATTTGCAGCTGAGTTGGCTTGCTGCTGATGTGAAGATCGTTAAGGGCTCACCTACGGAAGGAGACAGTAATACTGATACGTGGTTGAACAGTGTTGCCTTGCGGTGCAAGGGCGAACAGACTAGCTACTCCCAGTTGGCTCTGAAGGAAGCGTGTGAGCACCTGTCGTCGAAACAGTTCTTAGGGCTTCAGGACGTCAAGTCGCCGCTGGCGGTAACACTGGCCCCGTTCGCATTGCGTCGGATTGTTGAGGTGGCGAGTACATGCGGCAGCGTCGCAAACATCGGCTCAATGACAGCGGATCGTCTTTTATTCGCACTGGAGAAGATTGCTCGTGGAGTTGGCAATGCAAGTACGTTGCAGTCGGTTGAGTTACTTGCACGCTTCCTCCAGTCGATGACGAAGAACGACTTGTACACGGACATCTCTCGAAAGATCGACGAGACTGCACGGCGACTGACGAGCTTGCTTGACAACCCTGCCTTGCCTCCGACGCCGGTGTATCTAGCTACGAACCATGCAGCCTTTTTGCGCTTGCAATCTCTTGTTGCTGAACGCAGTGTCAATACTCCGGACAAGAAGATCGAGATTGAAGCTGCGTGGGATTCGATGCTCATCGCTCAGCGACAGCTGGAATTACTTGACGGTGTGGAGTGGCTAAGATTCTGCGAGCAGGAACAATATCGCGAAGTGGACGCTCTGTTCGCTTCGAAGGACAGCAAGCAGAAGCGCAAGCGAGACTCTCGTCGACTGGACAAGCTGTCAGTGCTGCAACAGTCCTATGCTGTGCACAAGTACCATGCTGACCGTTCCAACGTCGATAACGAGCTGACGTTCTTGGTTCACCCGCTCCTGAACACGTTTGATATGTTTCTGTCAGCGTTCTTTGGAGACTCTTCCAGTGTGACGATGAATCCAGAATTCTTCGAAGCTGTTCAAACTGTGGTGCGGGACCGCTTTGAGTTTTCGATCCAGTTGCGAATGCAGGTCTTCGAGTGGACACACTTCCTGATCCACTGGCAGTGGTTGAAGAAGTCGCTGTTGCGATTTGGGAAGCTTATTGCGCAACACTCATTCGCGTGGACGTCTCAGTGGAATAACGTGGTGGATATGTCCGAGCGCATGCAGGCTACGATCGAGAAACTCATCGGCTGCGAGTCAAGGAAGAACGTGTTGTGGAAGAAGGGAGGGCACTCGCTGCTTCCGAATAATGCTGACCTGTGGAAGGCTGAGTATCTGCTGAACCGACTATCCAAGACGTTTATGCAAGTCAACTCGACGTCCTTCTCAGCTCTGTCTGTCGGCGCTGCTGGGGGCCCTACGGACGGCAGAGTTGATGTATTGGCGCTGCTCTTTGGTGGGGTGGCTTCAATGGAAGCTGCCATGAAGAGCGGCAAACTGGACGTGTCTTCGCTGTTTTACGTGGATGTCGACACTCGCAAGGAAGTGTTACATGCGCTGTGTGCGTTCTCGTACCTCGCTCAGGAGCAAACGCGCGGCAAGAAGGACAGTACATCTACAAGTAAGCGGCCACATGCGCTCATGGCGGAGGAGCTGTTCAAGCTTCCAAGTGTGCTGCTGAAGAAGCTGCAAGACAAGCAGTCGGAGATGACGGAGCTTATCTCGAAGAAGACGTTGTATCTGAGTGAGATTGAGGACAACGTCGACAGCCACGTGGATCTACTGAGCGAAGAGGATAGTCGTATCGGCAAGGATGCACCCATTCTGCTGTTCGACATGAAGGGGAGTGCGCTGTTGATGGAGCGTATGGTAACGTTCCAACTGAGTCCATTGCTTGAACACGCTCTAGCTCGTCAAGAGCTCCAGGCGATCACGAAGCTTGTGCACGTGCTGAACATGTATCGCCTGTGCAGGAGCGATTTGTCTCAAACGAGATACAAGGAGGTTGTGAAGGCTGTCTCGGACGTGCTGAACTTGCTGGAAGGCATCGTTGAAGAACTCCTGCGCCTCGGACTGCGTGATCCTGCTTGCTTTTATGCCTACCAAGACATTTTGTGGTGTGGACACAAGTTTGTGTCTCTGGAAATCACCAGCAAGACCCAAGAGGAACAAAAGACAGAACTGGAAAGATTCGTTTCTGTGGTTCAGACACACTTGAATGGCGTGTTGTTTGGCTTCCACGAGTTCTTGCGTTGCAACAGCTTCAACCAAGTGGATCTTATCTCGCTGGAGATATTCGACACTCGACGGAAGTTGAAGAAGGCTAACAAGCGCGTCCCTGCTACGAGTACTGAAGTTGCTGATCATTCTCAGGTCGTTGCAGGCTACCCACGTTTGTTCCAAGCCGTCCAGAGTGCAGTTGTACTGAAAAGCATCGCAGAAGTGGATCTGGAAGAGTCCATGTGTCCTACCAGCGAGGCACAGATGCGTGCTGCTCGGTTGGAGAAAATCAAGAGCCACTTCGCATCGGAACAGACCCAAGCAGGAAAGATGATATTGAGCACAAGTATCTCGTATGTGAGTGAGCTATTCGTGGCCACTGTGCTTGCCTTTGAATCATCATTCCCGTCTGCGCAGTGGGAGGAGATTCAGCCCCTCCTTCTCCAGTTTGCACATACGTCTCAGACGTTTGACGGCAAGACCCAAGCAACATTGCTCAAGGCGTTACGAACTTCCAGCGACAACACGTTTTCGACGCTAATTGACACACTTGTGGTGCCGCTGATGACGTCTTTAACTAAGGCAGCAAAGGAACAACACAGTGGAAGCCGAAGTGCACTTGGAGAGAGTATGGTTATGCTGGGATTGTGGCGCTTTGCGCTGCTCCTTCCATCCTCGCCGGTGGATCCTGTTACCAAGCCACTGGTGAAGAAGGAGAACTTGCTGAACCGCTTGGCAATGCTGACGATGCAGGATGCAGCGAACTCATCAATTCATCGACTGAATCCTTCACCTGCAGCTTCAGTGACGGCTGTGGAGAATGCTGATCGCTCACTGAGTGAACTGTACAGCCAGGTGATGGAAGTATCCGCGTATGCTATCCAGCGTTACCAGCCGAGCAAACGCCACACTGACGGCAGTGCCATTGACCCGAGTGGGTTTGGTATGCAGCCTGTGGCAGCCTCTGTGTTCGGAGAACTGTTCCGCGATCTTCTGCGTTTCAACACAACGGTGATGCCGATCGAGAAGCTGTCAGCGTTGCTTTCCACAGTTCGATCATCCAAGTCGTCGCAGCAGCGGAAGCGCGAGCTCTTGCGCGAGCTCGACATGTTCCAGCAGACGTCGGAGAGCTTTGTTGCTCAACTGTCGAAGAAGTTTGGCGAGTGTTTCCGAGATATTCTGGAGCCTGTTGTTGCGGCGATTTACTGTGTGAAGGAGGGTGTTGCACTGATGACGTGGTCGCTCTATCAGCAGATCCAGGAAACCTCTCTGAAGCAGCAACAAAAGGAGACGTTGGCGCTCTCTCTCGTGCAGTTCCCGTCATCCTTGAACGTGAACTCGGTGGATCAGTCTTGGCATGGAATCCAGTTAATGTTGAAGACTGTGGGAACACAAGCGACACCGATACTATTCGGTGCTGGGGTGTCGAACAAGCGGAAGGCTGAGGTGGCTCTGCTGGACGTGGCGTTGGCGAAGATGGAATTCCTTTTCCGCGAGACACTGACGACGTCCCGTACGAACCGTGCGCTGGACTCCACTGCGGTTGATACTGCGCTTGAAAGCAGCAAGACTCTCTTTGACTTGTTTTTGGCCAAGTGGCAAGAGCAGAAAGAGCGCGAAGAGCAGAAACGAAAGGAGGAAGAAGAGCTCTTCAAATACAAAGTACGTCAGCTGGATCTGGAGACCGAGGAGGAGCTGCTGGAGAAGGAGTATCGCGATCAGTTCCCGGACTACAGTACCCGTGACTTCCAAGCTTTCCTGAGTCCGGAGCAAGCAGCTGCTGGTACGGATGGATCTGGTCTGTCAACAACGGGAGACTTGGATGTGCTGATCACAGACCGAATTATGCAGCGTCTGTGCGAGACTCACGTCAAGTTGTACGCCGAGACTGCGAACTCTGAGATCGCAATCACCAAGGACGAGATTGTCAGTACGTTCGCGCGAGCTTTTTCTCTTGCTGTGAAGCTACGCAAGTCGTTGAATGCGACGGCTTCCAATACGATTGAAAACTCCGTGGCATCATCTGGAGTTCTGGCTGCCTCGCTGGTCCAAGCTCGCCTTGGCAGTGTGGGAACGAAGAAGGGTGCGGTGCCATCGTTCCAGGCACTCAATAGTGAATACATCCGAGGAATCGACTTCCATCGTGACCCGCTGGTTAAGGAAGTTGTGCTGGTTGCTGAGCCGTTGCAGCGCTTGTTGGTCAAGGTGCAGTCGCTCTTGGCTCAATGGCCTGACCACGCTATCCTGCAGCAGATCGTGCTGATTGCTGATCGTATCCGCAACTTTGAGATCAGTTCTCCGCTGGTTCGCACGCTGACTGGCGTTGAGCTGTTGCTGCGGAAGGCGCAAGAATGGGAGATGTATGCTGCACGTGCGTACTCGATTAGTGACGAGCTCAGCGCTCTTTCAGCTTTGGTGACGCGATGGAGAAAGTTGGAACTGTACTCTTGGCCGCATCTGCTCTACGTCAAAGAGAAGCAGCATCGCTTCACCGCGCAGAAGACGTGGATCAACATGTACTCGCTTCTGACAGCGCAGTTCGAATCGGATGCTGCTATGGTTGACGTCGAGAACAGTGCTAGCCCTCAAAATCTGCAGTGGCTGCACCTGAATCATCTCTCGAAGTGGCTGTTTACTCCACTTCAAGAGAACAGAGCTGGAATTCAAGCTCTAAGCGATGCGGCAAGAGAGAGTCTGGAGAAGCAGAGGGAGTTTATGACCAGGTTGTTCGAGACGCTTGACGCGTACATTCGGTCGTGTCCGATCGGACAGTACGAGACTCGATTGCTGGTAGTGTACTCGTTCTGTGCTCAATTGTTCATGGAACTTTGGAGTCCTTCTGAACGACAGGGTTCATCGATCGACTTTGCCGGAAAGTCGTCCAAGTACGCGTTGGCCAACATGCTGTACCATTTGTACAGATACTACGCGCAACATTTGGGCTACTTGGAGCGTCAGTGGAGCGGTCTCAAGGCTCCGATCCAACGTAAACTGGTCGAGTTCGTCAAGATCTGTCGATGGGATGAACAGACGTACTACTCGCTCGCTGAATCTGCTGAGAAATCGCACCGCAAGTTGATGAAGTTCGTGCGAGACTACGACGCTGTGCTCACTGTGTCCATGCAGACTGTAATCGACGGTTCAACGGACAGCGGCATCACGAAGGAAGGCGGTTTTGTTGGCATTCACACTACGAAGGCGGAGCTGGCAGGTCTGGATGACAGCGTTGTGGTTCCAAAGGATGCTGAACAAGAGGAGAAGAGCGAACAGGAGAAGTCTGCAGATGGAGAAACTGAGGACGTGAAGACTAAACCCAAGACATCGAACGAGGAAGTGCAGGAGTCTGAGAGGCCTCCTGTGTTGCGACTGATTCACACAACTGTGCCGTCTGTCGAAAGCCAAGCAAGTGAAGGCGCTGCAATGTTTGACCAGTCTTCATATGTGGAGAAGCTCCCGACGCTGTCAAAGCGCATTGCCAAGTACACGCAGAAGCACATTCTGTCGCACGAGCAAGTGGAACGCCGCCAACAAGTGCGTGAACTGTGTGAAGATCTCTGCGAGACCATCTTTTACCGCATGTTCAAGCTCCAACACGCTACGGGACTACCGAAGGGTGCGAAGAAGAAAGCTCTTATTGACTTGCTCAGTGAATTGAAGACCCAGGGTATGGCCTACCACCGACTACAGCTGCCTGCAGAGCAACAGCAGATCCAGCAATTGTTCGAGTTGGACGTGCCTGATGTCGAGAACTGTCTTCACGTTGACCAATTGGAAGCAGCTCTTGATCCCGAGAGTTTGCCCAATGCTCGTGGACTAAAGAGTAAGAAGAAGCAGAGCAAGAAGAAGAGCAAACGTGTTGGAGGTGTGCAGCAAGTCGAGGTTACGGAAGAAGTTTCAACGAAGAACTCGCCGATGTGGCTGTGGCAGCGTGCTGACGGATATTACTACCGATTCCTGGGCCAACTGGCTTCACTGCGATACACTGCAGTGACGAGCTTTTCGCACGATCTGTCAACCAGCGAGACCGAACGGATGAGTGGTTACGCGGAGAATATGCTGTTCACGATGCTGCAGCAGCGACAAATCCTGCACGCCGTCTCACTCAGTCACGAGAAGCTTGTCGACGGATTAACCACGTTGAAGCTGATGAAGGAGTTCAAGCTGAGCTATCTGGCATCTAGCAGCGCTGTCGACTCCAAGACAGCGAGCAAGTGGCAGTCGTTCCAGCAGACCTCCGTCGTTTCATTGCGTCATTCTCTTCGCGAGCTCGAGATCTCGGTGTTACAGATTCTACAGCAGTTGCCAGAGACGACAGCTATCGTGGCAGAAGTTCGTCAACACTTCCAGCGTATTTTCGAGCGTTGTGATGCTATTCAGGACGAGTTCACACAAAGTGTTGGGCTGACCCAGTCTCTCGGTGTGCCTGCGATTCCTCACCGTGCTGTGAACGCTAGCGAGGACGCAGGTGGTGATGCGGCTATTGTGGCTTTTGCGCGACCGTCGAAGCGCGTGTATGGTGTGTCCCCGGTCATTTCGCAAGATGGCGCAGAAACGCAGAAGCTGCCTGTGGCGATCAACGTGCTGAAGACTAACACTGCTCGCTTCGGTGAGATCAAGAGTCTTCTGCTGTCTATTTCGTCGGCATTTGGCGCGGTAACGACGTCTAACTGCCTGGGAGATTTCCTGACCGAGTACACGTGCATTATTCGTGATGACGCCAAGTTTGAACAGACTGTGAATGAGACCAGTGACTTCGCGTACAGTGCGGGCCATGAACTGGAGAGTGCGCAGGCATTGGCAACTTTCAGCGAGCAGTACGACAAGATGGTGGAGACTGTGCTGGTGTCGATCCAAGACTTGACGAAGATTTCCAAGGAAGCTGCTTCAATGTCCACTCAAAGCGAAGACGAGAGCGAGATCCAGTCGCTTCGTGATCAGCTTGCAACGCTGTCAACGATGGTCAAGGACTCGCGTGTGAACCACATTGCCTCGCAACTTGCTAAGCTGTTGGAGCTACTGCAGATTCAGTACACTAAGTTCACTAGCACGCAGTCGGAGCAGTGGCGGCGCGTGTTTGTGGCCTCCTTGTCGCTTCTGGAACGTTTCGAGCCGAGTCTCATCGATGTGCGCGGCATCAGTCGCCAACTGCTTGTGGACTTCTTAGTGGCGCACAAGAGTGTGATGAAGCTGGACTTTGTGTTGGTACGTATCTTCCGGAACTTGTTCCAGCACGGTTTCTGTCGAACGGATGAGGAGAAGAACGACGAAGAAGGAGACGGAGGAGCAGGCAAGATGCAGTTCCAGGACGACGTGGAAGGCACGGGAATGGGCGAAGGCGAAGGCAAGAAGGACGTGAGCAATGAGATTGAAGATGAAGAGCAACTACTGGGCTTGCAAGGAGATCAACAGGAGGAGCCTGAGCCACCGGCTGACCAGAAACCTGAAGATACGGGGCTGGAGATGCAGAACGACTTTGAAGGCACGATGCAGGACGTTCCGGATGATGAGAAGGAGGAGCAGGACGAGAACGAAGACGACGAGGAAGAACTGGACCGCGAGATGGGTGAGTTCGACCAAGACGACGAGAACGTCGTGGACGAGAAGATGTGGGGCGAGGACTCGGATGATGATGAAGAGAATATCGACAAGGAGAAGGAGAAGTTTGAAGAAGATTCCAAGGTCGAGGGTGAGGCACTGGAGGATGAAGTGCGTGGTAAAGACGGCGACGAAGAAGACAAGGACAATTCGGACAAGAAGGAAGAGGAGAAGCAGAAGCCTCAAGCTGATCAGTCAGATGATAAGAGTGCAGAGGATGGTGGAGACGATGATGGTGATGACGGTGATGACGGTGATGACGAGAAGATGGAGGAGGTTAACGACGACTTTGAAGATAAGTACGAAGACCATCACGACGTGGATCCGACGGAGCGGGAGGAAGGTCATGGTGAGGAGGAAGCTGAGGAAGAGCACGGAGACGAACTCCCCGAGGACATGCAGCTTGACAAGGACGGTGATGACGGCGAGGATGGAGACGCCGACGGAGATAATCCGGATGAAGACATGGACAAGCTGGACGATCCGGACGATGAGATGGCTGAAGATGATGCGACTGGAGACGAAACTGGTGGGGCTGAAGAGGACGAGGACGCTGAAGAGGAGAATGAAGAAGAGCAACTCGATAACGCAGTTCAACTTGGTGGCGGCGGGCTGGAAGACGAGCCTGAGCAAGCTGAGGAGAAGGAGGAGGAAGATGCAGAGCAGACTGAGACTCCTGAGAGTACCGAAGAGGAGCAAGCGGCGTCTACAGTGGCTGGCACTCAGTCTAAGGACGGTCAGGATGAGTTGGAAGCGGACGAACAAGAAGCCGAGGACCAGGAAATGGAGGATGCCAACGCTCAAGAACAAGACCAGGAACAGAGCAACGACGACAGCAGTAGCAGTCGTGCTCAGAAACAGAGCAGTAGTAACGACCAGGACGCCAAGCAGGAGTGGAAACCGCAGTCTCAAGTCGACAGCAATCCCGATCAGGAGCGTCCTCGCGAGAAACGCCGTGATCGTCGTGAACCGAATCCGTACCGGAATGCTCAGGAAGCACAGGAACACTGGAAGAAGCGAGTGGAGATGGTGGATCGTACTGAGGAAGAGAAGGAATCGGACAACAAGAGCTTGGAGAAACAGGAGAAGGCAGCGGAGATGACGACAGCCGAATTTGTTGATGACGACGATGAGATGGAGGACGTGGAACATGCGCTGGCTGCTGCGGATGAGAACCAGATTATGAACCAGCCTCGTTCTGAAGAAGAGGAGGACGAGAATGTCGACAAGAAAGAAGAGACAAACGCTGGCAACGGAGCTACCGCCATGGAAGTCGACGAAGAGGAAGAGGAGACTGAAGAGTCGACTAAGGAGAAGGAACAAGACATTTCGAAGCCTGTTAAACAAGAGCCGAAGCCTGAATCGGATGCAGTGGAAGACAATGCCGAGAAACAAGAAGATCAGACGATGGATGAGCAGGACGTTAAGCCGGATAAGCCCACTCAAAGCGGAGACCATGAACTTCTTGACGAGCAGGCTGACCACGCTCTTCCCTCGAGACTACGCGACTTGGACTTGACCAACAGCATGCAGGACCAGGACGGCGACGAAGTCGAAGCCAGAGCAGTCAAACTACTCACGCCTGATGAGGTTGCAGCTCTACGTGACGAACTGGACTCGTTCATTGCCAACTGGTCATCGCAGTCGGAGCAGGAACGTGGCGCCGATCTGTGGGCCAAGTACACTGCGTTGACTGCAGGAGCCTCGCAGCGTCTGTGTGAACAGCTGCGCCTGGTTCTTGAGCCCATGCTTCGTGCTAAACTCGAGGGCGACTTCCGGACAGGCAAGCGCATCAACATGCGCAAGGTGATCCCGTACATCGCCAGTCAGTTCCGCAAGGACAAGATCTGGCTGCGTCGTACACGTCCGTCCAAGCGTCAGTACCAAGTGATGCTGGCGATCGACGACTCCGAGTCTATGGCAGATAACCACGCTGGTCGCTTGGCACTGGAAGCTCTGGCCACGTTGTGTAAGGGTATGACGCAGCTGGAGGTTGGCGAGCTCTCTGTGGTCAAGTTCGGCCAAGATCTGGAATTGCTACACGCTTTCGACACACCGTTTACGGACGACGCCGGTAGTCGGCTCATTGGCCGCTTTGGCTTCCAGCAGAAGAAGACCAACATGGTGCAGACGCTGGATACGATCTTGCAACTCCTTGAGACGGCCAAGCAGTCGTCGTCGGCTGCCAGCAGCACCGTGGAGTTCACGCAGATCGTGTTTTTGATCTCTGATGGCCGCTTCGACTCGGACGGACGTGTGCGTATCCGCAAGCTGATTGAGACGGCATTGGAGCGGCAGCAGTTGATTGTGCTGCTTATTGTGGACCAAGGAGCAGCCGAAAGCGAGAGTGCAACCAACCAGACGTCGATCTTGGATACGCAGAGTGTGACGTTCGAGAAGGGCAAGGTGCGCATGGTGCCGTATCTGGAGAATTATCCATTCCCGTACTATGTGCTGCTACCGACGTCGGCGATGCTCCCGGAGATCCTCTCGGATTCGCTGCGGCAGTGGTTCGAGATGCTCCAGGCTAAGAGTTAAGGCAAGTTGGTTTTACGTCCATATGTATATGCATGTCAGTTCATAATAGACAAATAGACAAATGAATAGAATAGAGTTTGCATGATTGAATCCACAAACCATCATTCTTTCCCTTTCAACGTTGTGTATCATTCAGAGTAAATATCTAACCGGCAATTTTAGCATCGGGAAGTAAAATTCAACATAATGCTGCAAGTGGCTTTCGCCAACTTACTCCAAAGCGATGAGCGTGTGGTTTCGTTACATGTATTTCTACTGTGGGAGCGTTAAAACTCTCGGTTGCAAGCTTTACTGCTCCTTGGGGGCCTTGACGACACCCACCTGCGCGGGGCGAATGACCCGGTCGTTAAGCAGGTAACCCGTCTTCATGAGCTGTCCAATCGAGCCAGCCTCCTTCGTGGCGTCCTCGTACTCGAAGAGCGCGTCGTGGACATTGGGGTCGAACTTGTCTCCCACTTCTCCCACCTGGTGGATCTTAAACTCGCGAAAAACCTTCTGCAGCTGCTGCTCCGTCATGACCACACCTTCGTGCAACATCTTAATGGCATCCAACTGCTTCTCCGGCTCCAGCGCCGGAATGTCAATGCTCTCGTGGGCACGCTTCAGGTTGTCCGACACGTCCAGTAGCGCCTTGGCGAACTTGGAGATGGCGAACTCACGCGCGTTGTTCACGTCCACACGCGAGATGCGGCGCACATTCTCAGCGTCGGCCAGAGCGCGCAACAAGCGGTCGTTCATGTCCTTATTCTGAGTCGTGAGCTCCTCCACTTGCTTTTGCAGCTTTTCCGACTCACTCAACGGCTGCTCCTCCTTCTCAGCCTCGGCCTCGGGCTTAGCGGCGGCTTCTTCAGCAGGCTTCTCGTCAGCGAAAAGTGCACGAGTCTGGCTTACGTGGCGCAGCTGCACGCGGGACGCACGGGCGACGGCACTGGAGAGGACGACACGGCGGAGCATGATGCAGGTGGGCAATTAATTGGCGGATTGACTGTGGGCCACAGGCTGACTCGGTTTTTACCTCTGCAAAGCGTTGTGGCTTTGACAGGGTTGAACTATGGTTCTCGAATATTTGCAAAAGCTGAATAAAACAATATAGCACAAATATTAATGTAACGATTGTTTTATTCAGAATTTTTTGTTATAAAAATCACGAGGGCGATTTTATTTATTTTAATACTATTAATACTTAGTGTCGCCGTTGCTCTACGCCTGATGTGACGCTGTATCCTGGCTCAAAGGGGCGTCAATGCCAGCTTGCAGGGATGACCGCGAATTTACTAGAGAATTCACCAAACCAACAGAAAATCCTGGCTAAAGCTTTGACGTGTGCGTTGGTCAAGATGGCTCCAAAGTTGAGTTCCTAAATACAATATTACTGAAGTGGTCGTTATGCCATGATGGCGTTGCTTGCCTTCAATTCGTTTCGGACTTGGTTTGGGTTGGCTTGCAAATTTTTGCCGGGGAATTAATAGCTGAAAGGAGAACAAAAACTCGTAATTATTACTAGCAGAAACCGTAATTATGATGCACTTTAGGAGACACCTCCATCGTGGCCACGTTCCAAAACCTCTAAATCATGTGTGGCGAAACATCTTGGAAACACTTTTCGGCGATGAACATTTTCGACTTTGCTCGACAACTCACAATTTAGTAGCTGTAAGGATAGTACATTTAATAATTCTAAAAAAAGAGTGTATCGGCTTTTTGTTGTGTTGTTTTTTTGTGTGGGTGTTTTCATATTTTTTTTTTTTCAATTTATTTATTGAGTTTTCAGTATATTTTTTTCGGCAGGAGGAGCTTTATTGAGTCTCACCACAGGGATACGTTTGCGCTGCTTATCGGCCAACCCTACATTTCGCGTCATATCGCTCAAGAATACCCTGTACAAAGCTGGCTCATAGTCCGCTCTTCGATTATTAACAAACTAAAGTAGGAAGTGAATCGAGACTGTATCTTCCCTCTCTGACATTAGACAAACCGAGCGTGATGAAGGTGTTGGTGGCTCAGCGTGGCGGACTACTGGGCAAGTTGACGACTTCAGCAATAATTACCAATATATTTACGGGCTCAATTTTTTTACGTTGCACTGGGTTGTCTGGTTTGAGGTGGACTTTTCAGAAACGGCCGTTTGGTAGCAGTACATGGGGCTCGAATGGGACGTCCGGCAGACTGTCATCGTCATCGGTCGTCTCTTCAGTCTCGGAGCTGCGTGTTGTCCGCTTGGTCCGATATTTGCGTTCATAGAAAAGCATGTACGCACAGCTTTTGAGAACTTCAGCAACTGGAGCCTCGCGTACATTATCATCCGACACGAAGAACCACTGCGAGGGACTGGCGCGGCGATAAGCCGTGAAGTGGCCACAGCGCTCATTACCGTGATGGAGGATAACAGCAGTCAAGTCGTACAGAAGATACTGCTGCTTGGATGTTTCGCCAAAAGAGGGTATCGATGCCCGAGGTCTCCGCAAAGAAGTGGGTCCATTGCCCTTTGGATCAGCCCCAGCACTGGTCTCGTACTGGCAATAGTCGTCCATATCGAGCTCCAAGGGGAACTCCACGTACGTCTCCAGCTTAACTGCACCGCCAGTTCTCATGTAAACCTTCCGATTCAAGTGGAAACAAAAGACGTCCGGACTGCGAGAGAACTGCAGCCGCTTCAAGCAGTCGCCACGACTGCGAGGGATCGGACGCTCGAGTTGCTCCAAGTCAAAGCTTGTGGACGAGTTGGCCAGCTGCTCGAGCGTGTGAATCCAGCCTTTAAGTTCATGCTGTGCCAGTTCCTGTTCCACAACGTCCCTGTCACTCCCGTTCTTCTGTCCCTTGAGCGCCTGTGTATACTCCTTCCTCGTCACTTCCAGCTCGCCTACGACACTGCAATAGCTGCATTCTACGTCTTTAATAACCTCCGCTTCCGTATACAACCGTAGCGCATCTGTCAATCGAGAAACTTTCTTGTCTCCTGGTGCCACAATGGACAACGATACGTCCAGGAAGGGCTGATTATTGAGCGGTCGGTAGCGATGGCACCTCGCGCACTGCAGTAAGTTGACTTGTAGTCCTTGTAGTGGGTTCCAACTGCGCTTATTTACGGCCTGATTAAGCCGCAGATCGCTGATGGAGTCGGATATGGACATATCTCGTGGATTCAAGTCCACGAGGCCTTGGTCCTGTACGGCACAGCGGCGTTGCTCGCCCCTTACAAGCTTGAAGAGGAACTGAAGTAGCTCCTGTGCGTCCTGCTGCTTGTTACCGCGGAAGGCGCGGAGTTTGCTGGTCAGCTCGGCGTTCAGAATGCGGGGCGTCACCACGCACGGCGTGTCACGAGGCGCCAGAGCCTCCAGACAGTCGCGTAAAGCGCCGGTGAACGCGATACGACGGCGTTCGACGCGCGCGCGCTGGTCGATCTCTTCGAGAAACTCGTGCACACTCGGGAGCGATGCTAGCGCCTGCAGGATGGCGTTGAAGAAGCACGTATTGCCCAGGTTCTGCAGCCCCGGCACCGCCATGGCGAGGGCTTGATGGCTAGAAGGGAGACTGAGTTGGTGAAGAGGTTTCGACCAATAAGGCGAGAGAAAGATTCTAGCCAATCATTAAGGAAGTAGCATGTTGAAGTGGATGTTGCGTTTTGACCAATAGAAACAAAATTAATTGTAGTTACACGAGCCATTGCTCACTGTCGGTCTCGACGTCAGCGTCGAGTTCCACCTGCATGAACGACGCGTTAAATGCGAGCTATTACACGATACGTTCAAGTACACACGTACCGGAGTTGTTGAAGTTTTCTGTGAGAGTGTTTCTGCTTGGGTGCTGACGATCGTCGATAGTTCCGTCAGCTCAGCGTTCATCTTTTCGATGTTGAGCTGAAGTGCTCGAAGATCGGAGCGTTTGCTTGTCGAAACTGCACCTCCAGTGTAACTGGACGTGCTCCTTGCTCGAAGATATTGACGCACGGCTGCAACGATAAGAAGCAGGTGACGCTCTATGTCTCGCATGAGCATTAGGTTTCCAGAACCTGTTGATACAAACCCTGGAATTCCGATACGAGCTGCACACTCGACACGTTCAGGACTGTGAGATCTCTCTGCCTGCCCGATTATGACAGCTACCATTGATGAGAGATCGTTCTGCGACGCCTTGATGCCGGATGAGACCACCTTGAGCTCGTGGTGAACCCCTTCATGAGTACAATCTTCACTTGAACGAGAAAAAGGGGGTTGCTCCCCACTAGTAATTTCGAGTGCTAATTGGCGACGAGCGATGGCTGCAACACATCGTAACAAGTGCAGATCAATGTCTTGAAACAGTTGTGCGCGCCAACCTCGAGCCGTCAGAGCTGCTTCGTACGCTCCAAACTCCACAAAGTGGCCACAGCCGTCAGCAACGACGAAAGGGATTTTCTCCTCTTTCACACTGCACTGAGCTGCAAATGTTGCAACTTTTGTGTCAACTTTCTTGCGTGGCTTTCGCACTTGACATTTGGCTTTAGCTTTCGCCGCTGTCTTGCCGTTAGCAGTCGAAATTTTCTTCCGACGTTTCTGCTTTGGTTGGTGATCTAGCGATGCTTTTGGTGCATCGGAGGGCTCCTGTAACAACTCTCCAGATTTTTCTTTTGCTTGCGGCACCGTCGACTCTACATTATCAGTCCTTGTGTCTACTGCGTTTTGCCGCACCGGAGCAACAAGAGGAAGTGGTTGATCTAGAATTTCGAAGTCAGACTCTTCGTTAATATTGGTTTCTGTTGAATAGCCTTCATCGGGCAGCAAGAAGTGCAGTCCACCTGAGAAGTATGACCAAGTATTAGTATCATCCCCGTGCTTTTTCAGTGAATCATTGCTCACCTTTTTCCAGAATGTAAGCGTAGAGTTCACCCTCGCCTACGAAAAAATCTTCACCCTGTAGTGCCAAGTCGCCTTTGGCTTTACCTCCTGGGACGTAGTAGAGTTTGTGTTCCTGAAGAGCCTTGGGGTCACACACCTCCCAGTCCCGGTCTTTGAGGATTTTCACCACTTCTTTTCCTCGGAGACCAATCCGCTGAAGCAGTTCGGAAGGCTTTCCGAACGGGTCAGGATTGCGCCGTCGATTCCGTGAAGACTCCATAGGCAGTTCAGGGTGATCCGAGACGACACTTTCGTCCCGCGTCTCCTCACAAGGATTCAGGACCGACGCGAACGAAAACAACTCGGTCATGCTACAGCCAAAGATTGATGTGGGATAGTGCCGTGCTCTTCTGAGTGTGATATGAAAAACTAAGCGAGAAAGGAAGTGTGTTCGACTATGCCATCATATGTGTTTGAAAGGAGAGACTATTCGACATTCTAGCGAATTCACATGTCAAAACGAGTCATCTTATTATAGAAACAATGAGGAACGAACCTCTTTAAGAAATAAATTGGAGCAACTTAACCGAATTCATCGAATCTCTTTTCGTTTACGTCTCCAACATGAACACCATCTATCTTCCGGGAGCAATGGTGAGGTTTCTCTTAGTTTTACCGCAGATTCTCCTTGCCAGCTCAAGTAGTTCTCTCGTAGTTTTGTCGATGTGTCGTTGAAGGGGTCGCAAGTCTGACGCTTTGGTGCTTCGATCCGAGGAATATGACGAAGTGTCGGGGTCGTTGTAGTGGCAATGGCGCAATGTTTGTCCAACACGAAGAACGTATCGCTCGACGTCCTGCAGAAGATTCAAGCGACCTTGTCCAGTAGACACGAAGCCGGGGATATGAACCTCGGACTCTGTGGCGTCAGATACCGACGAACTTCCGCTCTGTTCAACGATAGCTGCAATCCTGTGTGAGAGGCAATTTAATGCCACTTGAATCCTTTCAGCATACCTCTCTAGCTTGTGAATACGCGGCTGGACATTGTCACTCTCTGAAGAGGCTGCACGGAACGCAACTTCAGCCACCGACCGAAGCAGGTTCAAGTCCACGTCCTTGAGCAGTTGCGCGCAGCTAGCCGTCAACTTGAGCGCAGTCTCGTACGTATCCATTTCAGTGCGGCGGCCAGACTTGGATTGTGTCTCGCCATATATTTGATCTTCACTAATCTGATGATTCCGCAAGGTGACAGACTCCGTATCGTGGTTATCGTCTACAATAATGACATTTTCATCTGACCGCAGAGCCTTCTGCTTCGTGCAACGCTTTTTCGGATAACGTGAAGCTGAGCTGTATCTTTCATCAGAAAAATACTCGACCAGGTCTGTGTCTTCTCCAGATTCGAGTGCCGATCGCTTGGCAGTTGGTTCGACATGGTTCATCGCCCGAGGCGTTGGCTTATCTCGACGGTTTAGTATCGTGTTCGGAACTAAATTCTGACTTGCACCTGGGAACAAATAGCTCACGCCCCCTACAACTCACACAGTTAGCCTAATGAACTAGAAAACTCGACAGAATAGTGCACACCTTTGTCGAGAACGTAGGCATATAGCTCGCCTTCCCCCACGACATAGTCCTCGCCTCGATTGGCATTGTCGCCCTTAGCTCTTCCACCTGGAAGATAATAGCACTTGTATTCCTCTAGTCCTTTTGGCTCACAGACTTCCCACCCTCGTCCTTTGAGAATCTTGACAACTTCAGCTCCAGCGATACCGATCTCTTTTAGCAGTTCCGAAGGTGATCGATGGTCGGTCGAGTCAGCTCCACGTCTGCGCGCTCTGGAGCTTTGTCTTGGAGATGACTCAGAAGCTGCCGACGGAGATCGTGTGGGGTGGATGAAAGACGTCTCCACCATCACTTCTAAAAAAATTTGTTGAGCCAAAGAGAACCGACTATGGTGTTCTGCTCTGCCATCCAGATGTACATTGTGCCATGTGTACTGTGTATGACAATAAGGATTAGATAAACCTAATGAATAATTCTGGACCTGGGTTCTTTGGGGGTTCTCAGCTTGCACACTAGGGATATCAATGCATAGCGATAGATAGAGGGGCTATAATAACGTTAGTCTGCGGTGAAGTTTCCTACTGCACGTACTGTACAGTAACACTACTGTTAAAGCAAATTTTTCTCCTTACAAATATTGATACTCCGGAGTAAGACTTTCAGTGATCGAGGGTTAACGATGACTTAAACTATCAATTTCGTTTTCTTACTTTCACGAACAAAAGCTTTGCGTATGCAACATCTCTCTTAGATGAGAGTCAACATATTCAACACATACAAATTAGTTTCCAAATATCCATTTACGAATATATTTTTGTGCCGTTTTCTCCTCGAAAATCTGCAATTACAGATTTTTTTTGCTGAAGTTGTTATTCTTTATGAAGGGCTACAAGAAATAAAATACTTCGATGCGGTGAGGAGTTCGTATGCTGACCCAGGCTACATAGCGCCATCAAAGTAATCCGTTGTCATTACATCTATGAAGCTACATTTTGGCGTCTCCTTATACCTGTACATCACGAGGTCAATCGCCACTGAAAGCTAGGAGAAATAGCAGCTTGTTCGAATACTCGAGATACATCGTCCAAACTCTCCAGCAACTCCACAAGCGGACGTAACATATCACTTTGAGTGACCAAGCTGACCACCAGGTTCTTCTTGCCGTCCCACCTGAAACATGTTGAGCCACGCATCGTCAGTCGCTGGCCTAGAAGTTTATTTGCCAAAGAGGAGAAAGTAGTGCCATTGCTTAGCTTGGAGTTGAGTAAATGAGGAAAAACATTGGCTAGAGTTCGTTCCGTGATCGTCACTTTTGTTCTTGTGGTTGCAATCATTTCGTTTCCAGCGCACATTTTCAGGTTTTCAAGCTCCACTTCCACGTTCCCAAACCACTGCATAAAGCACCAGCTCTGCACTATGGCCTCAAAACCGTATTCGCAGTTGTACACGACGTCCGGAGCCATCATCGCTCGCACAACCTGGAATTGTCTGCTGTTGGGATGGAAATTTTGACGAACCAAGCGAAAATATTGCACCGCTACGTCCCAGATTTCGTTCGCTGTTGAGACTACAGCGGGTATGTTTTGGCGTTGCCGTTTGAGTTCTTTGATTTCGTGGTGTAGAGCTAGAAAGCTAGAGATCATGATTCGCTGCTTCTTCTGCATCTGAATTTCCTGTATCTCACGTTCATTAAGCGCTAGCGAGTCTGCTATTGATGTGCAGCTGACACCAGTAGGTGGTGCCCCCGTGAGGTGTTTCGACTCACTCCTCTTCCTAACTGGGGAAATATTTTCATCACCAGCCTTAAATAGTGCAACCACATTGTTTGCTTGTCTGTTGGACTGTACCGCTTCAGTGACGATATCATCTCTCAGGAGGTGGCTGTTGGGTGGACGGAAAGAGCTGAAGGTCATCGCGTCTTGCTGGAATTCGATAATAATGAAAGGAAGTATGTTCACGACAGTCGGTCCCAAATTCTATCGTGCATAATCACACGTGATTACATGCACACAATCCGTTAATACCGGTATTAATAGTAAGTGCATAATCGTAGTCCTAAGCGTCGTTCATTCCTAAGGGTCACCAAGAATTGTCCAATTAGAACACAGTATTAACAACAGATGGAGCGGCTAATTTTGGAGAAAGCAGGACGTAACTTGTGGGTAGAAGACAATCGTCGTGCTAATGCCTAGACCACGCATTAAACGGGATGGTCGACGCCCCCGTACTTACTGCAGGGTCTCAGTGGAGTACGCGCACAGGAAAGCAGTGCTGGATCGCATAAGACAGGGTCACTGTTGGATGTCGGTCTGCGACCTGACTAGGTGACACTAAACGCTGCGAGGCTTCTTACGCAAAAGAGAGAGTGATAGTTGCATTGCTCTACGCCCTACAATTCTGTATCCACCTCCTTATCCTCGTCGTGCTTCCACGACCATCCAGTGGCCTCGGCCATACTGCCTATCCTGAGATCCCCGCAGCTGCCGACGCACACGCCCCGATCAGCCCCTCAAGCTGACGACTGCCCTGATCTCTCGAGATCCGCGATCTCACTTCAACACTCCTCCTCGTCGGTAGATGCGTCCCTTCGCACTCACTACTACCTCCTACTCCAAACCGATGAGCACTCGCAGTTCGCGCAGTCTCAGTGACGGTAACACCTTGGTAAGCACGTCCGCCAACATGTTCTTGCTGTCACAGTACTCGGGCTTCAAGTCGCCGAACTTCGTGTGATGAACGACGAATTTGATCCTAATGTCAATGTGCTTCGCCTTGGATGAAGCCTTCTCACCATCCAGCTGCCTCAAAGCAGCCTGGTTATCGACCTTCAGTCCCATCGGCCGCATAAATGCGACCTCTAGCTCGCCCAGCATCTCGCGAATACCAAGCAGCTCTTGTCCCATGACTGAAGCGGCCGTGTATTCCGCTTCCATGGTCGACAACGCGACGCCACCCTGCTTCCTACATTCCCAACCAATCGCCATCCCGTCAATCGTGACAAACCCGCCGGTCACCGACTTCCTGTCTTCTTTATCAGCCGCGAAATCCGTGTCACTGTACGCGATGACCTCCAACGGCTTGTCCGTGTTGTTCTTGTCCCGCATCCTCAGACGCAGTCCCTTCGTTCCGGCGGGATACCGCAGTATCCTCTTGGCTAGTTTCCAGTCCGTCATGGTCGGACTGTGCGTGCGTCTCGACACCTTGTGGACCGCAAATGCTCTGTCCGGCCGCGTGCAGCGGGCCAGTCACAACAGACTTCCTACCAAAGATTGGAACCTTGACACCGTGACGGTGTCCTCTCGTCCAATGCTTGGAAGCAGATTCACCGTCTTCTCCACACACTCGTTCCATTCCTCACCAATGGGTGCTCTCGCTCCGTGTGCCAGCTCCATGCCGTGATCCTTTAGTAAGTCGGCAATGGTTACTTCCTGATCGAGTTCGTAGCCGTCCTCGTCGTCGTAACCGACACGCATACCAAGGAACTTGTGGGCTTGGCCCAGATCCTTCACAGAGGGCGAGTCTACCTCACCGAAGAACGCATCCACGGCTGCCTGCTCGGTCCCGGTGACCAGGAGGTCGTCCACGTACACTCCAACCACCAAGAGCACCCCGGCCGTTGATCTGAAGTATACGCACAGATCCACCAGGCTCTGTACAAAGCCTATTTCCACGAGCTCCTTGTGAAGCAACTTACTCCACAGTCTCCCGGCCTGTTTCAGGCCATACAGCGCCTTGTGTAGTTCTAGTACGACTTCCCCAGCGCTGGTGACGCCCAGTTCCTTCATCAACTCCAACGGAATAATCATGCCCTGCGGCGCGCGGACAAAAATGTCCAGATCGGCCTCCTTGTCGGCCTTCACGTACGCATTAGGCACGTCGCCGTGCTTTGCAGGTACGCGCCACTTCCTAGCCAATACGAAAATCAACTTCACGCTCGTCATCTCAATGACGGCCGCAAACGTGATCCCGTAGTTTACACCAAACTCTTGCTCATTTCCACAAGCAACTAGGCGCGCCTTCAGGCGCTCGATTAGCCCCTCAGCGTCCCTTTTGGTCTTGTAGACCCACTTCGTGTGCAACACACGCACTCCACGCCGGAGCCGCACCACTTTCCAAACCCCGTTGGCCTCCAGAGCGCTCAGCTCCTCCGCCATCGCTTTCAACCATTTCTTCTTGAGCGGGCTACGCATAGCCTCTCCGTAGTTTTTCGGGTCCACGTCGACGACGTTGTTCACGACGTCTTGCTCTGTCTCCTCCTGCTGTGCGATCTCGTCCGCGTTTCCAGCAGTCTTACGTCCCACTAATCTTGTCACCGGTCGTTCCCGGGTCCAGCCCTTCTTTTTCGTCCTTTTGCCGCGCCTCTTCGCGGTCTTCATACAACCACTCGTGGTCTCTGCACTCGCAGTGTCGCCCGCCTGGGCGGTCGATGTATCCTCACTGTTGTGCTCCTCCTCAGCCTCGGCCGAGTGCTGCTGTAACGATAGACGCCGAACTTGCTCGTTCTGGGGTCTTGTTAAGAGTCTCTATGTTCTTGACGTGCTGGGTCGTGATTACGACCTTGTCCCTTGGCCAGTGCACTCT
The DNA here is from genome assembly GCF_000247585.1 of Phytophthora nicotianae INRA-310. Taxonomy (NCBI): domain Eukaryota; phylum Oomycota; class Peronosporomycetes; order Peronosporales; family Peronosporaceae; genus Phytophthora; species Phytophthora nicotianae. The sequence continues at coordinate 90,059 of NW_008649016.1, read as the reverse complement.
ATAACCTTTGGTTTCTTCTCCAATGCCGATGATCACGCCTTGCTGCGCACGATGCGAGAAGTTCTTATTGCGTGGGTCGCGGTATACCGTGCATGGCGAACCAAAAACAACGATCTCGCCTAGCTGAGGAGTCTGTTTTGTCAACATCTTCATCGGTGATGCCCTGCCCGGGTTCGAGTTCGACGGCGATCTGTTCAAAATATACGCGGCGTACTGCACGGCGTCCCCCCAGAAGCTTAGTGGAAGACCACACGCAAAAACCATGCACCTGGCCATGTTCATGATCGTGTGGTGCATCCGCTCGGCCTTGCCGTTGCTCGCCTGATTCCGAGCTTCGCTCTTCTGCCTAGCCACGCCTGTGCGCTTACAGAAGAGATCCACGTTCTCGTACTCGCCACCCGAGTCCGTCCTCAACACGTGTATCTTGCAGTTGAATCGCTTCTCAAAGAACATTAAGAAATGTCCAAACTGTTTTGCGGCAGCGTCCTTCGTGCGCGCCACAATCACTCTACAGTAGTTGCTCTTGTGATCAACGAAGTTGATCATGTAGCGGTTGTTGAGGCGGTCCCTGGGAGTCATCGGACCCTTCAGATCCGAACAGATCACCCCACCCATTCTATCGATTGGGGAGTGATCCCCACTGTCCTTGCCCGATTGTCTGTTTCTCGTTTGTTTTCCTTGTGCACATGTGAGGAAGTTCACGCGTCTATGATCCGTGAATTCAATGTCGGAGCTTCGGTCTCGAGTAAGACGCTCAATGGCATCGTAGTTAAGACGGCCTAGACGTTTGTGAAACTCCATCAAGGTTCCCTTTTGCACGACACTGTGCACGCCGTCCGGCACGTTCGCTTCGCCCTCGAGCGCCGCCATGATCACGTCCGACACGACGTCGTGTGGCCGGTCTACCTTTCCTTGCACTATCAACACGTTCCGCCGCAGCCCAACATCGAATGCTACCGTCCCTCCGTTCTTACCGGCCACCACACACCGACCATTACGGTAGGTCAACGTGTAGCCCTTCTCGTCCAACTTGCCGTACGAGATGAGATTATGCACGACGCCCGCAGCGAAGTACACATCCGTTAACTTCAAAATCTTCTCCCTACCACACGCCGTCACACGCAGTGTCAGTGTGCCCCTCTTCGTTACGTTCAACGGCTCGCCGTTGGGCTGTAAGCATGTGTCGTCGCACAACTCGACCTCATCGAGCCACGACTCGTTACCTACCAAGTGCCTACTCAATCCGCGGTCAAGTATCCACTCGCTGTCTCGCTCACCGCGCTCGTCCCTCAGGGCAAGCGTCAGATCTGGCTCTCTCTCGCGGCCTCGGCCACGCTCTGGACAAACTGCTCGCAGGTGTCCGACCTTGTTGCACTCATGACAGCGTCGTGTCTCCTTGCGTCGCTCGCCAACTGCAGCGACGACTTCCTTGCCCAGGTTCTTGCGCCCAGTAGGCTCCAGCTCCCACGCTTGCGCAAAGTGTGCGAGCTCCTCGGCTTGTTGTAGGTAATCGGTCCTTGTATTGTCCACCTTGGCCATCAGCACGGTACGCAGGTCCGCGGACGCGTACTGTGCGATGCTGTTGAGCACAAGGTAATCCGCGCTCCTGCCACACGCTTCTGACACGGCCACCAGATACATATAGTGCTCGGGCCATGTGCGCTTGGTCTCTTTTGGCGCGGTGAACAACTTCATCGCCTGAGCCGGAGTGATGTTCGTCTTGAACGCTTCGAGCATCCTCTCCATCACATACTGAAGAGTAGGTAATTGTCCCCACCAGGCCTCAACCTGCTTGTGGTAGTATCTCTCCGCCCTTCCGGCGAGGTAGTGGTTGAGCAAGTCGACTTTGATGTCCTCGGTCCACGGAAAACCGCACGCCAACTGCGCAATGTTCACCTGCCGCTCAAATCTCCGACCCCACTCCAAAAAACCAGAGCCCAGCCCAACGTATAGCTCCTTGCCGTCGAACGGCCTGATCGAGAGCTTCTTCTGACGCGCGTCAGGGTACGGAATCTTCGGGTTCTGATTGGCCGGTGAGAAGTGTCTGGTTCCGGCTCGTGTCTGCCCGTCCTGCTGCTGTGGTGCCACCATAGCCGGCTGGCCACCCTGGGCTGCTGCAGCGTACAATCGTTGCAAGTGTGACAATGGCATCCCGTAACCGGGTTGTTGTTGTCCGAAATACTGTGGTGGCGCTGCTGGTCTTCGCGGCGTCGCCGTGTAGGACGTTTCTGTCGATCCGGCCAAGGAGTCGATGTGCATCCTTGCTCCTCGCCCCAGATCTGTGGCGAACAAGCTTGAATTCATAGGCGGTGTCGATGGCACGTGGGCTTCGCGTGCCCTCTCGTTGCCGTCAATCTTCTTCTCTAGCTTCGATTGCGACTCCTCGAGTCTCTCAAGTCTCCCGGCTAGCCCCCGCATCAGATTCAAAAGTTCAGATGCGTTGTCCCCTCCGTCCGCACCGCGGTCGTCGGGGTTGATACTGTTGCCCCTTTCGCGAGCAACAGCGGTGCTCTCTTCTTCGACGCCGTCTACCATACCGACCCTTTCGCGGTTGGTAACGAAAGCTGGCGTCGTCGCTGGTGCGTCGACGCTAGCAGCTTCGTCGGTTGCGTTGGTCATTGGGCTCATAACCGGTTTGGATGTCGGTCTGCGACCTGACTAGGTGACACTAAACGCTGCGAGGCTTCTTACGCAAAAGAGAGAGTGATAGTTGCATTGCTCAACGCCCTACAATTCTGTATCCACCTCCTTATCCTCGTCGTGCTTCCACGACCATCCAGTGGCCTCGGCCATACTGCCTATCCTGAGATCCCCGCAGCTGCCGACGCACACGCCCCGATCAGCCCCTCAAGCTGACGACTGCCCTGATCTCTCGAGATCCGCGATCTCACTTCAACAGTCACGGCCTAGACGAAACAATTAAACACTTCTACGGCGAGCTCGCTCACAAGCCACTTCGGCCGAAAAAAAAAAACAGATCAACAAGTGGATTAAACAAACCGCCACTATTCGTGCAGCTTGTTCTTCTGGCCGAGGAACTCACCGAAATCTACGGCACCTTGGAGACGCTACAGTCCTTCCGAAAAAGGTTGAAGAAGGAATTGTACGCTGGATCAACGCATTGCGTCGTGACGGTGCTCCTGTCTCGCGGTTGATGCTTCGTACGCATGCAAAGGACGTGGCTATCGAAGAAGGTATTGATACGACAAAATTTAACACTACAGACACTTGGATTAAGCTATGTCTACGTCGTCATAAGCTAGCACTGCGAACACGAACACGGTAAGGCCAAACGACTTCAGCTGATGCCAAGGAAGCACTTCCGCTTTTAAAGCGGAAGTGTTGAAGACAATGCTAGAGAAGGACTGTGTAAAACTCTACAACGCAAGTGGAAGCTCGCACCGCCATAGAGGAAATGCGATCAAAGCTCGACGAACAACTCTTTAAACTTGAAGCACCGGGACAAACCAGTATAACTGCGTGGATAACAGAGTTCTGGAACGAGCTTACGGTCACTACCATCTCTTGTGGGTTTCGAAAGGTGGTATTATTGATGGATACACGTGTCGTCGAAGACGACGCTTCTCCTTCCTGCGATACAGAGTCTACTATGGAAAAGCTGCTTAGACTTTAACTCGTGGAGGCAACGATAGATTCGGACGACGACATTGATACGGGTGATGATAGCTATGATAGCGAACCAATTCAAAGCTTTTACAGTTACAATCTATCACAATTAAAAATCGTTTCTTAATATTTCTCTATGTTTGAACTCGAATCTAAATAAAAACCAATGCTCCGATGTTTTGCGTTAATATGATATTTTAGTTTGCTTCTCCTGCTGCCTATAGTATTATAGCTACTCGAAGTCGCTGGTCGTCGAGATCTATATATATCGATTCTAGGACGGATTACTGGCTAACAGTTGCGGCAGGGACACACAGTGGCGTTGCGTACCCGACAGAGTGTAAGACATTAGCTGATGGCGACGCCAAATGGGGGTGAGTCCTTTAATTCTTTGCAGTAGATACTTCACCAGATACTATATTATAATTTTTTTTAATACTTAATGTAGAATCAGAAAACTGCAAATAATTTACAATACTATACCTATAAGCCATCCAGGTAGTCGTTATTAACGGATATTTCAGAACAATACCCGATGTACTATTTAATAAAACCCCTTTCGATTCGCAGAAAGGTTACTCTGTATTCACAACAGATTACACTTTGTCATTGCGTCGTACGCGTCGATTAAAGCGATACCATCGAGAGCATCATGAAGTTCGTCAAGGTTGAAGCCGTCGTCATCTTCCTGGCTTTCACCACGGGCCTCCCACTTTGCACGGAACTAACATTGTGGCATCCCAATCCATCCAGTTCCCGGCGAGCTCTACGGCTACAGAGTTTTCACTGTGGTGCTGTCA
>NW_008649016.1:79109-84577 GCF_000247585.1 Phytophthora nicotianae INRA-310 | reverse complement strand
TGTGGTACACATGATATTGCTGTGGATGACATGTACACCACATCACAGTTATCCCTCTCTAACCCGATCAAAGATACGTGTCAATGTCGAGGAGCTCCAAAGCTCAAGTCCCTCTCCTCAGCTCAAGTCTCCCCTCTATATCTCCATTTACACACCATGGCATCGGGCCACGCCACCGTCAAGGCCGTCCTGTCGGGCGACACGCTGGTGCTTATCGGCGCGGCTACCAATGGGCCTCCCCCGGAGCTCATGCTGACGCTGTCATCACTCCAAGCACCGCGTCTGGCGCGTTCCCCGGAGCAGAGCAATGAGCCGTACGCGTGGGCGAGTCGCGAGCACCTGCGCAAGTTGTGCATCGGCAAGCAGGTGCGCTTCAAAGTGGAATATCGCGTCCCGGCCATCAACCGCGACTTCGGCTCCGTGTGGCTTCCCCCCAATGCGCGCGGCGTGGAGGAAAATCTATGCGTCATCCAGGCGCGTACGGGCTACGCACGCGTCAAGACGCTCGAGCAGTCGCGGGATGGCGTGTGTGTGGACCACGAGAAGATGCTGCAGCAGGAGCAGGTGGCGATTAATGAGAAGAAGGGGATGTACGCTGACGCAGACGCCGAATCCAATGCCACAGTCCAGTGGCACGGCGCCGACTCCGCCGCGTTGCTACAGGAACACAAGGGCAAGCTGGTTCCAGCCGTTGTAGAGGCTGTTCGGGACGGAGCCTCGTTGCGTGTGATCCTCAAGCCTTCGCTGCAACTGGTCAACCTTGGTCTGTCCGGAGTACAATGTCCCCGACTCAACCCGCCTGTCAACGCTGCAGAATCAGAGGAGCCTGTTCCGACTGGACCGGCGCCTCATGCACGCGAAGCCAAACACTTTACAGAGGTGCGACTGTTGCACCGTGACGTGGAGCTGAAGCTCGAAGGCGTGGACAAGTACGGCAACTTGTTCGGCAGTGTCGTGCATCCCTCTGGTCGTAATATTAGTGTGGAGCTGCTGAAGAATGGGCTGGGACGGATGGCCGACTGGAGCTCGGCATTCACTAGCGCGTCAGCTCGTGCTACGATGCGCAACGCTGAGAAGGAGGCCAAGCAGCAGAAGCTGCGAGTGTGGAAGGAGTACGAGGCTCCTGTTCTGCAGTCTGACAAGCACATGACGGGTACTGTAGTGGAGGTTATCAGTGGTGACTGTCTGGTCGTGTACGTGCCCGATGCTGCGACTCCAGCGGAGCAAGAGAAGCGAATTTACTTGAGTTCATTGCGTGCTCCTCGTCTGGGTAATGCTCGTCGTGGCGAGCCCAACGCTCCGTACGCTGCTGAAGCCAAGGAGTTTCTGCGTCATCGTGCGATTGCCAAAACTGTGCACCTTGAAGTGGAGTACGAGAAGCCCAGTCCTTCCGGCCAGGGCGACGTCATGACCTTCGCCTCCGTGTTTTTGGAGCCGTCGGCTAATGCTTTGAAGAAGAACCCGCAGGCCAAGGGCGCTAACTTGGCTATCGACGTTGTGGCTGCTGGACTGGCTGAGGTGGTGCGTCATCGTCCGGATGAAGAGAAGAGCGAATACTACGACGACCTCGTGACGGCGGAGACGAAGGCTCAGACTCAGAAGAAGAACCTGCACTCGTCGAAGGAACCTCCTGCCACTGAGCGTCGTGTGACTGACTTGTGCTTTGATGCGACCAAGGCCAAGCAGTTTTTGCCGTTCTTGACGCGTGAACGTTCCACTCGTGCTGTAGTGGAGCACGTGTACTCGGCTACGCGTGTGAAGCTGTTTGTGCCCAAGGAGAACTGTCTTATCAACTTCGTGGTGGCCGGTATCAAGTGTCCGCAGCCTGCTCGTCACGGTGCTCAGGGTGTGATCGTACAGCCGGCTGAGCCTCTTGGAGAGGAGGCCAAATTGTTCACTAAGCGCAGTGTGATGCAGCGCGAAGTGATGGTCGAGATCGAGGACATGGATCGTGGTGGTAACGCCTTCGGTCCTCTGTTCGTGGTGCCCAATGGTGGTGGCAAACCTCTGCGTGACGACCAGCACAACTTCGGTGTACGTTTGTTAGAAGAGGGTCTGGCTTGGGTGGATTCGTTCAGCGTGGAGCGTACAGCTCTTGGCAACGTGCTTCAACGAGCTGAGGAACGCGCCAAGGCCCAGAAGAAGAAGTACTGGGCTACTCACGATGCTCAGGCTGCAGCCAAGGCAGCTCAGACGAAGCAGGTCAAGACAAAGGATGATGTGATCCCTCGTGTCAAGCTGTCGGAGATCGTCAACGGTACGCACTTCTACATCCAGAACATGGGCGACCGTAACTGTGCTGCGGTGGAGGAGAAAATGAAGGCTTTCACACGTACTCACGGCCTCGCTGGCAAGGCGTTCGAAGTGCGTCGCAACGCTGTGTGTGCTGCTCTGTTCGACGACGGCAACGGATCTGCATGGAACCGTGCCAAGGTGGAGTATGTGCATCCGGACGGCTCTGCTCGTGTCCGCTTCCTGGATTACGGTAACGAGACCACGGTGACGCCTAACCGTCTCCGTCCGCTGGATGCCGACGTGCTGCAGTTCCCACCTCAAGCCAAGGAGGCAGTGTTCGCCTGGATCAAACCACTTGCTGCCACTGAAGAGTTCGGAGCCGACGCTGCCATGCGTCTCGGTGAAGTCGCGTGGGGCAAGACGCTGTCGTGTCGTATCCACAGCACAGATGACCATGGCCGCATGCAGGTGTCGCTCTACCTGCCAGACGGCAAGAGTGTGGCTGAGAACTTGGTGGAGGCCGGACTGCTGCGTACCGACCGCAAGGCGCTTCGCTCGTTCCAGGTCTTCCAGAAACCGGTGGTTGATGGACTTCTCAACGCTCAGGAGACCGCCAAGAAGCAACGTCGTTGTCTGTGGCAGTACGGTGACATTGAGTCTGACGACGAGCACGGCCTGTAAGGAAGTGAGACTGAATCATAGGAGCTCGTAGCACTTTGAAATGCAACTAAAATGTAAAAAAAATTCAACGTTCTCGACGTGATATCAACAGATGACGTCGCTTACTCGAGTGCAGGCATGTCGTCGAACTCTTCGGCTTCTGCTTTGAGCTTCTCCTGCTTCTCGAGCTCCTTGTTCTTGGCCTGCAGACGATCAAAGATCTTCTCCTTGTACAGTTTCTTCTCCTCCTCTTTGTACTTAGCTGCGTACTTATTCAACAACGCCTTCACAAGGTACAAATCAGTTGATATTCCTACTCGATGAGCAATCAAAGAGAGACGTACATGACTCCGCTTGAGGTCAGCCAGTGCGTGCTGCATCTTCCCGTCGCTGGAGTCACCAATGAGCTCCTTAGCCTTCTCCAGACTCTTTTCGGCCTCGTGTGCGTACTCGAAACCCTTGTCGACAATCCAGAACTCGCCCTGCTTTTCCTTTTCCAGCTCAGCCTTGAGCTTCTCAGTGAACACAAGACCGCGACGGAAATGGCCCTTACTGTTCTTCGGGTCGAGCAGGATGGCTTGGTCGCAATCCCAGAGTGCATCCTCGATCTTCATGAGCTTGATCTTACACAACGCGCGGTTGAGATACAACACTAGCTTCACTTTGTTGATCTTGTCCTTGTCTTCCTGGGACACAAAGTTTTCCCACTCCTCCTTCGCATAGAAAATATGCACGAATCCCTACAGTAGGATACGCATAATAAAACGTTAGCACGAGCGAGATGGGAATAAATTAGTAGATAATATCTTACTGAGTCGTAGCACTTTTGCGCTTGGTCGTAGTCTTTCTTGGCGATCAATGCATTACCCTTCTCCTTCTGCTCCAATGCGCTCTCGATGCGCTCATCTAACGACAAAGTGTAACAACGTAATTAGTATTGTGTAAACTTGTTAATCAGGCTATCAGTACCGACGCACCAACAGTAGGGGGCGGGTTTTCTTCGAGCATTTTCTTGTCCTCCTCGTGCTGCTTCTTGCGAGATTCTGCGAGCTCGGCTTGGGTCGGGAATCGAGGCAGCGGGTCCTGTTCGTCATGTACGACAGACTTCAGTACACTAAGCAACAAAAACTAAAAAATAAACAAAACACGTACCTTGAAGCTCAGTAGCTCGATCTCAAAGTCGAGAGTCTCGTCCGGCTCCACTTTGGGCGCGAAACCTTCGTGGCCGTATCCGTACTCCGGAGCAATGATGAATCGCGCAATCTCGCCCACGTTCATGGTCGCCACACCGATATCCCAGCCCTTAATCACCTTCTCTGTAACATTAGTAAAAAAAAAAACTATGTTATCATTTATTCTCTAACAAAATGACGACTGCTTCCACCCACCTCGACCCAACTGGAACTCGAACGGGTCATCTGTACCGCCCACGTGCTTCCCGTCAATGACATCACGACTGCAGCAAAAAAAATTAGTAATCTTTCTTTAAAATAATAAAAATATAGCCATCTTACGTCGTGTCGAAGATGGATCCATCCATGAGCTTTCCCACATACTGCACGAACGTCGGACAGCCTTCCTCCAGCCTCAGTTTGTCACTCAGTTCCCCCTCCTTAATAATCTAGAACGAGCATACAAAGGTAACATAGTACCATTAAGTTCTGCATACCTAAAATACTAGAAAAAAAAAATACTATGTAGCCACCTTCTTGAGAACGCCGCCATCGGCCTTAGGCGATATGTCGATGAATCCTTCGTCTCTGCAGAATTTGTTGGTGTCTGGGTCGAAGAAAGCCTTGGTCACGCGAGCACAGTGTGTGCAGAGCTTCTGCGGGTTGGTGACCAGCCCAACGCCACGGCCACAGCACTCAATGCAGCGCGGGAGGTCGGCGGCGCTCACACTCGAGCTCTGCGGCTGCTCTTCTGGTTCCGAGTCGGACATGTTGGAATGTAGCCATGATCTGAGCTTTTCTGGAATATTATGTAGCCAATGTGTTTGATTACTGTGGGCCACACTACATCTACTTCTTTTTTAACCAATTGTTACCCGGAATGCGTTCCATCTTTTGAAATAATGCGGATAACACCAATTATTGTCATTTTCTTGATCTGGAGACCATAGTCACATGAGTGTTGGTCAACGCGACAAAGTCTCTCCACCGACATGCACTTTGGCTCGATCCAATCTGAGAATTTGTTTTCAGTACCTCTGTCACCATTGTACCATGTATCTCGAAAAATGTGTTCTGGGCAGGTCCCTGTAGGAAATTTCAGATATTTGCAAAGATATACAAGTCCCTCGTGGTTGAATTTATATCTACTGTAGTGGAGATCCGCCAGCCCACAGTGTAGCGTACGAGACTAATGCCGTGCCGTGCCCGGAGATGCTCTGAATATTTGCGTATTAGCGTTTAGTTTAACTACTGTAGTTTATTTGACGTGACCAGTGGACGTAAGTTTGTTGCTGAGCAAGGCGGCCGAGGGCAACTTGCCACTTCTAAGTGAAAATCAATTTTTCAGCCAATCAAGCTTCGGTATAAGGAATGTTGTGCGAAGGTCGCTTTTCACCGACT
>NW_008649016.1:73022-77939 GCF_000247585.1 Phytophthora nicotianae INRA-310 | reverse complement strand
TCTCGAAACAGTCTTTATGATGAAATGCTAAGTTCGAATGGCCGAATGGGTACAGTTTATTTATTTATATAGGATCTTCGACGGTCCGCGATTGCCCCTAAAACTCTGAATATAAATATTCAGAGAACAGATGTTTGATTTTAGCGTGGTGTGTCAGATTATGGTGCAGGCGATGGGGGCGGGAGATGACTGTAATCACGCGGGGAATATGGAACTAATCAAGTTTGCGTTAGCCTTACTTTTCGTTATTATCGAATTCCAGCAAGACGCGATGACCTTCAGCTCTCTCCGTCCACCCAACAGCCACCTCCAGAGAGATGATTTCGTCACTGAAGCGGTACAGTCCAACAGACAAGCAAACAGTGTGGTTGCACTATTTAAGGCTGGTGATGAAAATATTTCCCCAGTTAGGAAGAGGAGTGAGTCGAAACACCTCACGGGGGCACCACCTACTGGTGTCAGCTGCACATCAATAGCAGACTCGCTAGCGCTTAATGTGAATGAGATTCAGGAAATTCAGATGCAGAAGAAGCAGCGAATCATGATCTCTAGCTTTCTAGCTCTACACCACGAAATCAAAGAACTCAAACGGCAACGCCAAAACATACCCGCTGTAGTCTCAACAGCGAACGAAATCTGGGACGTAGCGGTGCAATATTTTCGCTTGGTTCGTCAAAGTTTCCATCCCAACAGCAGACAATTCCAGGTTGTGCGAGCGATGATGGCTCCGGACGTCGTGTACAACTGCGAATACGGTTTTGAGGCCATAGTGCAGAGCTGGTGCTTTATGCAGTGGTTTGGGAACGTGGAAGTGGAGCTTGAAAACCTGAAAATGTGCGCTGGAAACGAAATGATTGCAACCACAAGAACAAAAGTGACGATCACGGAACGAACTCTAGCCAATGTTTTTCCTCATTTACTCAACTCCAAGCTAAGCAATGGCACTACTTTCTCCTCTTTGGCAAATAAACTTCTAGGCCAGCGACTGACGATGCGTGGCTCAACATGTTTCAGGTGGGACGGCAAGAAGAACCTGGTGGTCAGCTTGGTCACTCAAAGTGATATGTTACGTCCGCTTGTGGAGTTGCTGGAGAGTTTGGACGATGTATCTCGAGTATTCGAACAAGCTGCTATTTCTCCTAGCTTTCAGTGGCGATTGACCTTGTGATATACAGGTATAAGTAGACGCTAAAATGTAGCCTCATAGATGTAATGACAACGGTTTTTTTTTTTTTGACGGCACAATGTAATCTTGGCCAGCGTACGTCTTACCTAAAGAAAACGAACTCCTCTGAATAGGACTTTTCTCCGTCGGCTTTGGTCTTCCAGCTACACAATCTCACAGGCGGTCACGGGCTACCGTCACAATTTGACATTATTGCCATGCAGAGCTCGCGACCACCCAAGCTACATGCTGAGAGAGTGGTTCTACTACCTGTTTACTACGTGTATAGTAGATCGTTCCGCTTCGACAGTGCATGTGCCGCGTCGGCATAACCATGCATGCACCTGCATCGAGACACCTGTTAGTTTCGGATACATTGACGCAGTAGAAAGTAATTCTGATTTTTGTTTTTCTTATCTCATCTAGGGTTGAATGGATACTGGGATGGTAGATATATTATCTAAACCTAGTTTTTCTGTGTTAATGCTTGTCATTATTTAGCGGGACTGAATCCACATGTATCACTCGATCCCTAAACATTGGTGTCATTATTTTCCGCGACCTAGCGGTCTCCACTGGAAGCTCGGTGAAACATGCGCCTTTTCAAATACTCGAGACACAGCATCCAAGTTTCCTAGCAGACGCAGCATTGGAGTTAACATGTCACTTTGAGCCACCACACGGACCACGCGTTTAGTTACAGTATCCCACTCGAAGCATGTTGAACCGCGCATTATTATCCGTTGGCGTAGAAGTTTGCTCACCAGCTTCGCATTCTCGTCTTCACTCTTGGAGCCCAATAGATGCGGAAATACATGTAACAGAGTTTGCTCTGTGATCGTCACACTTGTTTTCGTGGTCACGATCATCGAGCTTCCAACACTTTTACACAGATGCTCAAGCTCCACTTCCACGCCACCAAACCACTGCATAAAACACCAGCTCTGCGCTATGGCCTCAAATCCGACCTCGACGTTGTGCGTGACGTCAGATGCCATCGCTTCTCGCACGGAATCGAGTTGGTGGCCGGGCTTGAAACCCAGACGAACCAAACGAAAATAATGCATTGCAAAATCCCAGATGTCGTTCGTTACAGTGGTGGCTGCTGGTGCACGCAAGCGCTGCTGCTCGAGCGTCTTAATCTCTTGACGTAGTTGTTCAATAGCTTTGTCGAGGCTGTCAATCAAGTGTGTTTGCTTCATTCTATATCGGTGTTGTACTTGTCGACGTCGCTCGCGTTGTACGCGCTCACCAAGCTCCAGCAATTCTGCAATCGCTTTGTACTTCTCATCGGCAGAAGCAGTTTTCAAACGCTTGAAACGGGTGACATCTGTGGTTTCAACTCCCTTCCTTTTGTTGTTGTTAACCATGTCACCAAATGGAATCGGCGCTCGGGACTCAAAGCTACCGTCACTGTTCACCCAGCCACGGAGCGGATTTCCTTGTACAGGCTTGAACCCCGCTGAATGGTTTGATGCCCTGTTTGCTCGCCTGGCACACAGAACCCCACCTGTAACTACTTCGTCTTTCAGGAGATGACTGTTGGGTGGGCACAGAGTACTGGAGTACATGGCAACGGATGCGTTTGTTATCGACAGTGTGGAACGATAAGTGCATGCTGGGAATGCCGAGCTGCATTTTCCTTTGCTTCCAAAAGTTGGATAATCAAAGGGTCACTAATCACCAACTTGTGATCCGATTACTCTACGGTGTCCTGCAATGATTACAGGACATTGTGAGTAAACATGGTTTTATTTAAATAACCTATTAAATACAGGTATTTGAACAACGAAATGCATGGTACGTTATACTTCACGTTCCGACCGACTGTTGATCCAACAGACGGGGGAAAGCTGAAACTGAGGTTCATCACTGAGGCGCTCGCCACCGTTTACAGGGTTAGATTACTCACTAGTCATGAGACTGGACGTAGCTGAAGTAAAAGGCAGGTAAACTAAATGTAATATTTTTTCCCGCGCCAAAGGAAACCGCTGATGCTATTTTCCGAGCGACGGTCGAAAGTCTTTTTTTAACAGCATCATTTTTGGTTTTAAATAATGATTTCTCATTTAAAAGAAACCTACCAAAGGGTGCCGTAAAGGAAATGTACGTGTGTTGACATGTATAGCTAAATGGAATTCGTCGTGCAACTTGCACGACGTATATGCCGATGTCCACGCCGTCAATAATGATGGAGCCCGCGTCCAGCTCGAGGAGACCCAAGATCAAGCTGCGCTTCCAGCGCCCGTACGACCAACCCTTTTCTTTCCTGTTCACATTGAATGCGAGTCTACGAAGCACACGCGTCAGATTAGGACGATAACGGAGATCAATTCCGCTAAGCTAAAGTTAAAAGGCTCCACCCGTCGGCCAGTCAAACAGCGGCTTCTCAGCTTTAGTGATAGTCAGAGCCGCCTCCGTCGACGTCTCCTTGTATCTCTGAATACGCTCCACAAATACCATCTGCGTCGGCAACTGACTGTTACGCGCATCGTCCAGTTAAGGGGCTGAGTAACAACAAACACGAACTTGCGCGGCACACCAGCCTGGCGACGCCAGCCAGTCCAGTGAACGAGGGAGAACGCAAATTGGTCATTTATCGTGTAGAGCTCTAGCCCAGAAGCTCAAGAGCCAAATATACATATTAGCAACCTCATTAGTGATTGCTTCACACTTGCATTTGAGACGTAAAAGGCTTCGTGCAAAATGCACGACGATTATTGCATTTCGTTGGATTTGTATGCTTTCAATCTTTCGAGGAATTCGTCGTTCAATCTGCACGACGATTTGCATAGAAGCTGCCATATTTGAACGACGAAGTCCAGAGAAGTTTCAATCCATATCGTAGTGACATTGTGAGTTTGTATTTTCTTAGCGCACGCCAACGCCATCAACCCTGTTGCGTATTATACTGATTCTCACTATGGACTTGAAGTTGTAGAGTGTGAGACTAAAAAGAGTGAGAAGAACTGGAGAGAGTAGGCTCAGTCGAGAATTTGCCGTGCTGAGGATACATGAAGTGCTAAAAGTGGATTTTGTCGCCCAGTGAGTGTGTCGCCTTACATCGATTTGATTCCTACTCTGTATGTGCTACTGGTGTGTGTGTGCTAGCGGTCTTAATCCGAAAGTACCCTCGACGAGATTAAACACCGCATAACTTCCCTTGTGCTTTCCCATCAAACGAGGTCGCCTCTTCCCCACGTCAGGACACCTTTGCTACCGGTGTACGAGGCCAAGTATCATCATGTCAACATGCAAGATATTTTCACTTTTCTCTCTTTTCTTAAGTTTTGTACAATTGCAATAGTTTAATATCAGATATATACTACCGGCTTCCACATCTTTCTTCGTACTCGCCGACGATATCCATCAGCCAATATTTGGTGCACTTGCTGGACTTATTTGGACGGAGATATACCTAACGTACAGGATCAATAATTAACGACCTCTGGATAGTATTAACTTTTGACTTACAGTAACCAAGCTTCCTCAGTATAATACGCTATAATGCAATCGCTCGTGCTATCCCTTGCGGTCATGCGTCCAGCAGCCAAAACAGAGGCGGCAAGTATGCTTAACACTATACGAATTAATCTCATAGTAAAAGGATAGAGCTCCTTGCTCACGAATTTGCATGTATTCGCTTCTGTCACTAAAAAGGAGAACGAATTCGCCGACATTTAACGAGCTCGCTTGAAGTCTGGCAATCCACGGTGGAATTTTTTCAAGTACGCCACGTAGCTCACAAAAAC
>NW_008649016.1:71189-72827 GCF_000247585.1 Phytophthora nicotianae INRA-310 | reverse complement strand
TCGCCTTGGCAATATCCAAAAGTTTTTCAAGCGCGGGAGCATTAAAGTTTCGCTCCTCCGAGATTCTAGTCCTCAGAACCCTTTTCGAGGACCGTTTGCCCTCAGAAGTTGGATTTGAGGACATCGTCACGCCCATAACAGCACCTTGGAAGCTCGCCAGGATGATACCAACGATCAACAGAAAATGTCGAGTCATGATAGAAAGGCACTTCGAGCAGTTCACACCTTGAGTCGCCAACGCTAAGGAGAGTGGCGAATGTCCTGCAGCTACTTCCAAATAACTGTTCTCCTCGATGCTAAGTTGCAAAGTGATTGTAAGGGGAGAGTTTATATCTTGTGTACTTATCGGGTTGACTTGGAGACTTGGAATCAACCAGTCAGCCTTCTCCACAGTCCTTGATTACGAGGATTCGCGGTCAGCATGACACCTTGACCGCATTTTTCCGCCTGTAAGTCTATCCATTGCTGATCCTGATTATGCAGTTTGCTGGTCATCATCATACACGCCAAATAAAGTGATTCTTACTTTATAAAAGTAAGTGGGCAATTAATCCTGCTCCACAATGCCGGACTCGCGTGGGTAACGCTAGCACTTAATTGCAAAATTTCGCAGTCAACTTCAGTCATGTTACATGTCAAAAAAAAAAAAAAAACTCTCCATTGCACTCAGTGAAAATGAGGCAACGAAGAACCCTCATAGGACGAAGAGTTCACTTCACAGAAGTGTATTGCCGTTGGCCTCGCAGACATTAACCCAATTGTAGCAACGGATTTTTATTTATAGCCCAAAAGGTGTCGACCGAGTCATAAGCTAATGTACCAAGTGAAAAGAATACATGCACTGAAACATGTCGCAACATGTACATCTCCTGCACTTGTGATATTATTGTGATCTGCTGGTAGGGGAGTGTGATACCTGAATATCATATATGCCTGAAATCTAATGCAAATCTAAAGGGCTTCACTTGGCTTCAGTATTGTGCGTACTTAATGTGCTAGATTTATGGCACTTGTGATAACAAAATAATCACGCGTTTTATACGACCTTTCAGACTACCTTTCTCAACAACTGGAAATGGCACGCTCCAAGCACAACAACGAAGACCTCACCGCGGTGGCGCAGTCGCTGCAGTCCAAACGAACTAAGACAAGTACTAAACGAACGTACTCTTCCAAGATCAACACAATGACAGCGTGGCTAGCCTCCCACTACCCAGAAACGATAGATACCGAGTCCGAGTCCCAAAAACTGATAATTCCTCTCCCCACAGACGCCATTCTGTCATTTTTTGGGCACATATGCAGTCCTGCTGACACATGCGATCGAGGTAACGTGGCCTCTACGCAAGCATCTACAGCCCCCCTATCTGCATCTTGTATTTGGGGTTATCGCAGTGCATTGGTTGACGTCTACCGAAGTAATCTCCTTGAACTTGACCCACAACTGGATACGGAGCTACGCCGAGTGTTGGAGGGGTACGAGAAAGTAATCAATCATCTTAAGAAACGGGGGTTGATGAAGATCAACGAAGGTAAACGCCAGCTGAAGATCAACGGCTTCGAGCTGGTAGCTGCAAAGTTAATGAAGCTCGAGCCAAAAACCACTGGGCAAGCATGGTCTACAGTTCTTTTTGGGTG
>NW_008649016.1:49490-69633 GCF_000247585.1 Phytophthora nicotianae INRA-310 | reverse complement strand
ACCAAACTTGTCCAATCAGCTCACAGAAAAGCTGATTCCTATCACAAACGCCGTCATTATATACATTCTTCTCTAACAGTTTATTTTTTTCCAAATGAGTCCCTCTACATATTTAGTCTGATCCAGATTTGTGGACCGCTGTGACCTGCACAACGCTAACCGTAGTCATGCACTGTATAAAGAAAGAGTAAGTCGATCGAATCGAAGTTAAAGTTGGTATACATAGCACATTCAATCTTGCCGACAGATCACTTACTTGAAGGCAGTTGCTGCACAAAACAATGATACCAGACCCAAGAAAACTGGACAAATTCGACCGGGTCGCGGGTCTCCTTTGAAGAAGGGACGATAACTCACCAGATTTTAGTTTAATCCGCTTTGCTTAGACTACTATTGCACTCTTGACTAAATACGGTAACCAGTGTAGAGGTACAGTACTGTACCCCGTTATCACAAGGGTGTATTTTATAGGATTTGCAAACACATTAGGTTTCAGCGTAGATACCCGAGTATATTTGGCAAAATAGCATTATATCCGAAAGTTTATCAGATGTCCTAGGGAACGAAAACGGGGTGCAGTACTGTATTCATTTTGGTCGGGTATTGCTTTTGGCCATATGTGCCAAATCGGTACTCTTTTTGAAAAACAAACAAAAAATATCGAGTGGAACGGCTTGGATTTCCGCATTAAATAACTAGAGGCGATGCTGGAGGACAGCGACTCTTTCCAATCAAAATATAGAACATTTTAGTTTTTTTTAAAATAAATACTAAAAACGCTAAATCTTAATTTGATGATACTAAGGTCAACTAAGGTGAGCGGGTGGAAGCGCGTGTAGCCAAAGCAAACCACACAGCGAAGCTGGACCGCGCGGTATTTGCGAAGGCAAGTCCAGCAATGAGCTTCGCTTTAGCACATGTTGATAATAGCTGTAAGAGGCAAGCTTTTCAAGGTCTCGTTAGTCAGCCTCCACGCATCCAATGAACACAATACAACTATAATAGACAACCGCTACACAACTTTTTTGACACGAGCTCTAAAGGTGTTCTAAATGTTCAAAACTCTCCTAAAAAAATGATTATCTCAAGTGGCTGTGCAATGCGCGGCTCAATTCATTAAGATCGCTTTTTAGATTTCTATATTGCTTTCGTATTTAAAAACAATGCCACGGCTCGTCGAATGTGCGCGCAGATGCAACGGCTGGGAAGCGGACACAGGAGATGCGTTAATAAATACCGGTGTCACTCTTGCGAGTGAACACAAAATAGCTATGCAAAAAGAATATTTCAGTCTTCATGTAACCCTATAATGTTTTGCTTTTGCGAAGTGAAATACAAAAACAAAAGTATATTTAATGTACGACACATCGTGCGAAGAAACCGCCAGTCACAAAATTTACAAACATGTTTGTGTTCATTTAGCCTGAATTAGAAGTCTGGGTCAAGTAAACTTAAACAAGTCCGAATCGTTTTGGTGGGTACTTAATCAGCGAGTTTGAGTCTACTTATACGAGTTCACATGGACCGGTTAGAGTAAAGAACATCTTTTTATAGTAACAAAGTATTTTGGAGTTAGATATCGTAAACGCAACTTCCGCATTGGCATCTTTGGAAATTCGTGATAGTAAAGGCTAGTACTCGTTTTAATGGGCATGAAAAGCAGGGCCGTTTCGTTAGATGCATATTGGATCTAGCGAGATCACTGTTAATAATATCAACCCTTTGGATACTCGATGATACACGAGTATCCAGAGTGGATTGAAAGACGGTGGGTTGAAAAGCCATTTGGACTTTTGGACCCCACTACGATAGACACCAACCTGTTCTTCGGCTTTGACGTGCGCGATGGAGAGCAACAATCTCCTCTTGAGACTCCTCCGAGGGTGCTCAGCGTCAAGACAAGCTCCAGAATCAATCTGGATGGATGAAACAGAGGACGATCTCGTGGTTGTTGTGAAGGAAGAAGGAGAGGATGTGGAAATGGTTATCCTGCACGTCTTCTCTTTCCTACTTACAACCCAAGAGCTGGAAAGCATGGCGCTAGTCTCTAAGAGATGGAGAGAGCTGACGGACAGACAGGAATTGTATCACTCGTTGCCCAGCGTGACCTCCGAGGGCTCTGTCAATTGGATCAATTTCAAGAAATTAGGCTTAAAGTGCAAGGGAACTGAAGGTGTATGCTTCAAGTGCCTTGAACGCTCCACAGGTAGAACTCTAGCAATGAAGAAGATCAAAATCTTTCCCGAGGTAAGGTTTATCGTACTTTTTCTATTCTAAAAGGAGGAGTTGGTATTGAAGTGTCTGTTATCTTGTGTATTTTGCTACGCAGGAACAAGGAGTGCTATACTATATGATCCGAGTACTTGGAGTACTCAAGAGCATGAAGCACGACCACATTACGTCTCTGGAGTTAGTCAGTCTTGTAAAAAACGAGCTTCACTTGTTCTTCCCTTACGTGGATAGAACGTTGGATGAAGTAATAAGCCCAACAAGAGATCCTGAAAGAGGACACGCATTGCCTGAGGCTGTGGTACGTATGAACTGGATCAGCCATTATTGAAGCTTATCCCTGACTTACATTTGCCACTACTCTCGTTTTGCCGCACAGATTCGTAATCTTCTTCATCAGCTTCTGGATGCAGTTGCGTATTGTCACCGTCGTGGAATTCTGCATCGTAATCTAAAACCAAAACATTTGCTGATCAAGACGTCAGACCCGAATACTCTCAGTAAGTTGTTAGGTATCATCCATGTGTAGCTGTTATCTATACTAACATTTGCTTCTCAGCCGATGCAACGCTACAGATTTCGGACTTTGCGCTAGTCCGAGCAACAGGAATTCCTGGCCGAGCGTACACCAACGAGGTAGTGACGTTGTGGTATCGTGCCCCAGAGATATTGATGGGCGTGGTCGAGTATTCTTCGGCAGTGGACATGTGGTCTGTCGGCTGCATATTTGCCGAAATGATCAAAGGCAAGGCTCTATTTACCGGCATTTCAGAGATGGATCAGTTGTTCCAGATCTTCAGCAAGCTGTCGACACCCAATTCAGAAACGTGGCCAGGCTTCTCTTCCTTGCCAAACTACCAGTTTGAATTCCCACATTGGGAGCGGAGACCCATGGCTCAGCTGTTCCCAGAAGTATCAGGTCGTGGCCTTGACTTGCTATCAAAACTGCTTTCGTACAATCCAGACGAGCGGATTTCGGCTGAAAAAGCGCTTTGCCACCCCTATTTTTTCAACGAGGCGCCAGCGTTCTTCCCACTGACGCTCACTAATTTCATGGGCCAGATGTGGCATACGATGACTCAAATGTGGAGCTCTACTCCACAGCACGTGGAACTTTTCCACTCGTACTTGCGTCAATCAGAGTCGGAAACCTGGGCGAAGATCGAGCTTGTGAGGTATGTACACTGCGGCCAAGTTGGTTCTCATGGAAATTTTGCTAATGCTAAGATATGTTTTTTCTTGTTCTAGCCGACAGGAAACAGTGACGTCCACACATCGATCCATGCTTGTCGACTGGATTATCGAAGGTAAGCTGCCCGTTTGAAACGATTTAGACCGTACATTAAAATGTTCTCCTTTTTTTTTATTTTTTTTTAGTGGTGGATGTATTCGAACTCTCCCCCAGAACAGCTTTTCTGGCTGTCAACTACACAGACCGTTACCTGGAACTTGCAACAGTGAAGAAAACGCAACTCCAATTGCTCGGGGCGACCTGTTTGCATGTTGCGTCAAAGATGGAAGATTTGACTTACATTGGCGTGAACGATCTCGTGAAATGCGCTAGCTACGGCTTTACTGCCACGGAAGTGCGGGTGATGGAAGTAAAAGTGTTGAACGCTCTCAAATTTACACTCGTGGCGCCTACAGGTACATTTTTTTTTGAACGACCCACTTTCGACATGTTTAACCGTCGCTCCGTTTATTACTGGCAGCGCTGGATTTCCTGAACATTTACGAGCGCATGATCCCGGCAATTCCGACGAAGACGGCCATGTTAGCGCACTACTTGCTAGAGTTGACGCTACAAGAATACCAGTTCATGAGCTATTTGCCGTCGGTTGTAGCTGCGTGCTGCTTGTCGATGGCGATGTATACGATGGACGGCCTCGTGATGGTGCGTTTACATTTAATCTGTGGACACTTTCTTGCTTAATGTAGACTAACGCTGCAATACTGTGTGCTCTTTAGACGAAGGAGCTGTCGAGTGTGTGCCAGCATAAGTGGTCGGACTTGGAAGGTTGCATGGAGGAGCTCCAGGCGCTGTTCTCAAACGGATCATCCGATAATCTTACGGTGATCAGGAAGCGCTATTCAAAGGTTGAACGGTGTGAGGTGGCAAAAGTTCCTCCTCCGAAGTTGTTCCGTATGGCATTTAACTGCCTGGTGATTCAGCATAACTCATCCACAGTTTGATACTGTGCGGCGTGCAGTCAGTTCACTAGCTTGACGTTTACTCCTTATCTTGAGAGAAATTGTAGCAGAATTCTGACGAGCGACTGGATAATTACTCAAGTGTATCCCGTTCAAACTTTCACCAAATCAAACTGCACAAGAGTTGCGAATTCTGTGTTTTCAAAGGAGTTGGAGAAATATCGCGAGCAGTTTCGCCAGCAGTTTCATCGATGAAGCGATATGCCGTGCTTCACCGAGGAGCGACTTGTATCATCCTGCGGTGATTTATGCGGAGTTGACAGGCAAGCCAATAGCTCTTAGCAACACTTGTGCATTTTTATCAATGGTGAGAACAATCTGTCACCCGGGAGACGCCTGTCAGATAGCCAGGTTGCTACATGTACCACAACGAGACATCGAACTGTTACATTTGCCTGGTAGCCATCTCCACTTTTTCGCCACCTTCTTCCAAAATCCGCACAATCCGACGACACTTCCTCCTTCCCGCCAATCAGATCAAAGTATCACCAAACTTGTCCAATCAGCTCACAGAAAAGCTTCCCGAGTGATGGTCTCTGCTACCCCCGAAAGAAGAAAAATGCGCGCGGAATGGTGAACCGCCCATACAAAAGCTAAAAGGGACCCGGAGCCCGAGATCTCGCCGGCCTTGGCCCGTTCACCGCTGTCTATAAGGAGCTCCAGGCGCTAGCTCCTCGCTGCTCTCGAGCCCCAGCGCCAAGTCACCCTTGTACCAGCCAGGTACAACACCTATTCACAGTCGCTGCTGCCTCTACCGTCGAGAAATCCTACATTTTACAATTATTTATTGCATTTTTAATCATTTCCTATTGCAGAGCGCTTGTGGATGGACACCCAGTCTTCAGCTAGTCGCACGTCGTCTTCTTCGGATACGACACCCTCCAAAAAGCGCAGAGCGACGACTGGAGCCTCGAACCAAGGGCTCGGAGTCGCCGTACCAGCGAGGACCGAGCCTCAGAGGAAACGGAGCGGCCTGCCGCTGCTACTGTGTACTCCAGGGGCTGAGAATCCTATTCTGGCCGCATTGGGAGGCACTCCACGCTCTCAAGTAGCCGTGGCCAACGGATTTCCAGAGCCAGAGCCACTGGATCTGTCCCAGTGCAGCGCGGTAACGTCCATGGACAGCGTGAAAGAGGAAAAGGTGGAGGAGACACGAATGAAGGAGGAGAAGAGGGATATATTAGTGAAAGAGGAAAAGGTCAACGTCATGGACCTCAAGCAGGAGCACAAGCCTCACACTGTCAAGACGGAGAGTGCTGGAGTAGAGACCAAGTACAGAGTTGACGCAGCTCCGTTTGGTAAGGATATGTATTGGTTATTGCTTCTAGCTTGGTGGAGTGTACTGATAAATCGGTGTATTACTAGTTGGTAAGAGGAAACGGGAGGATGAGAGTGATGAAGACAAGACGACGGACTTTGTGGCTTATGCTAGGGAACACATTCACAGCCAGGAAGCAGGCGAGGAGGGATTCTCGATCGATCCGTCCGAACGTGCAGTGGAGCATCGTGCTAGTAAAGTGGTGCGTCGAGAGATATTGATTGCGTCTCCTGCAGCCAATGACGACGAAGACTGGGAAGGAAATGCTCCTCTTGAAGTGAAAATGGAGGAGGTGGAAGCTGTGCTGACTCCCTCCGAGCACTTCGACCTGCAGCCTATCGACATCATTTTACACGTGTTCTCCTTCTTAGTGACGGCGAAGGATCTGGAGAACATGGCGCAAGTGTCGAAGAAGTGGAAAGAGCTGACCAGTCGACGTTCGTTGTACCGATCACTTCCGAGTGTGACTCCGGAAGGCTCCGTGAACTGGATTAATTTCAAGAACTTGGGTATCAAGAACAAGGGGACCGAGGGCACCTGCATCAAGTGCTGCCAGCGCTCGACTGGCAAGATCTTGGCTATGAAGAAGGCCAGAGTATTCCCCAAGGTATGAGGCATTCAGCAACTCGCGTGCGTGTTTATCGTGTACTAACGGTTGTGCTACAATGTGTGTAAATAGGGAGAAGGAGTGCCTTACTACATGCTTCGAGAGTTGGCTGTTCTGAAGGGGATCAAGCACGACCACATTGCGTCTCTCGAACTCATTAGCCTCGCCAAAGACGAGCTCCACGTATTTTTCCCGTATGTGGACAAAACCCTACATGAAATTATTAATCCATCGGGCGATCCCAATGGAGGTCGTGTATTGCCGGAAGCTGTGGTAAGTGCAACACAGGATGCATTATTCTCGCTACATTCTGTAAACTGTCTCGTTGATTTCTTCAGATTCGTAAGCTTCTTCACCAACTTCTGGATGCCATCGCATACTGCCATCGCCGTGGCGTGTTGCACCGCAACCTTAAGCCGAAGCATTTGCTTATCAAGACGTCAGACACAGAGAACCTCAGTACGTTGGTGCGATCGAGACTGTATGATAGACGTAGCTAACCACTAACGTTGTGTCTCGTAGGTGATGCGACGCTGCAGATCTCCGACTTTGCGCTAGTGCGAGCAACAGGAATCCCTCGCCGAACTTACACAATGGAGGTAGTGACGCTGTGGTACCGTCCGCCGGAAATCTTGATGGGAGTGCGCGGCTACTCCTCAGCAGTGGATATCTGGTCTGTAGGCTGCATCTTCGCTGAGATGGCCCAAGGCAAGCCCCTCTTCACAGGCATTTCAGAGATTGATCAGCTATTCCAGATCTTCAGCAAGTTATCGACGCCCACATCCGAAACGTGGCCGGGCTTCTCGTCTTTGCCGAACTATCACTTCGAGTTCCCGCACTGGAAGCGTCGACCGTTGAATCGCCTGTTCCCGGGGATCTCAGATCTTGGCATCGACCTGCTGACAAAACTGCTCGTATACAACCCCGACCAGCGAATTACAGCAGAAGACGCGCTTCGCCACCCGTATTTCTCCAGTGAAGCGCCCTCGTTCTTACCATTGACACCAAAGATTCCCATGGACCAAATGTGCTACACGATGAGCCGCGCACGGATCGGACCTACGCCTGAGCATGTGGAACTCTTCCATGCTTATCTGCGCCAGACAGAGCTAGACTCATGGAAAGAGATCAAGTACTTGAGGTGCGTGGGCAACGCATTAATAGTGGGGTTTAGTGCTGCTTGCTTACAGTCAGTACCTGTATTTCTTGCAGCCGACAGAAAACGCTCCGACCCGCCCACCGATCAATGCTTGTCGACTGGCTAATTGAAGGTAAGTGCCGCTGGTCTATGCTCATTGTTGTTCAGCGTATGAATAATTTTTTTTTGTGCTTTCCTAGTCGTGGACGTGTTCGAGATGTGCCTGCGAACCGCCTTCTTGGCAGTGAATTACACCGATCGCTACCTGGATATCGTCATGGTAAAAAAGACGCAATTCCAACTACTTGGAGCGACATGTCTGCACGTCGCGTCCAAGTGTGAAGATGTTTCCTACATCGGAGTGGAGGATCTCGCGATGTGCGCTGACAACGTGTACACGTCCGTGGAGGTGTTGGAGATGGAAGAAAAACTGTTGAACACCCTCAACTTTACGCTTTCGGTGCCCACTGGTACGTCTTGCAACTCCCTTTTACATGCGATGTATTGAATCTCACAGGTTTTGATGTTTTCTCCAGCGCTGGATTTCCTGAATATCTACGAACGTATGATCCCTCCTATCCAGAAGAAGACGTCCATGTTGGCACATTACTTGCTCGAGCTGGCGCTGCAAGAGTACCAGTTTTTGAAGTATTTGCCGTCAGTTGTGGCTGCGTGCTGCCTGTCGATGGCGATGTACACGATGGACGGGTTCCCAATGGTAAGCTTTGCCGTGGTTTTGACACGATTGTGCTTTTAAGTCTATGCTAACGAGGTGTGTTTACCGTTTGCCTTAGACGAAGGAACTGGTGGATGCGTGCCAGTACAACTGGTCGGACCTGAAGGAGTGTATGGGAGAGCTTCAAACGCTGTACTCTAACTCGCCGTCGAACAACCTGGCGGTGATCAAGAAGCGCTACTCGAAGGCTGAGCGGTGCCAGGTGGCAAATGTACTCCCGCCAACGTCGTTCAGTATGGCATTTTAGTTGGTCTAGTCTGTATTTGTGGGCTACATATTTAGAGCTCGGTCTCTAGGTGAGTGAACTACCTCCGCTGCTGGCATACTAAGTATCCAGGGAGCGACTACGTGCTCGTCCAAACCTTCAGACAACGAGGAAACTACAACTTATCAAAGGCAGAATACAAGCGAGCACTTCACGAGTTTCAACATTGCAGAAAAAAAAAAAGAAAAATCTTGTGGGAACCTGTTCACCAACGTTCACAACGTAGCGTGTTTTCGGTGTTCATCCGGTGACTTTCTCGTCTTCTTCACTAACTTTGTTGTCAACTGCATCAACTGCTTCGGATGATGTGGCATCGTCCTCATGGTCAACTTCAGTTTCCGTTTCCACACTAGCTTCATCGACTTTCTCTTCAGCCGCCGGTTCGAAGAGCATTTGACGCAGTTTTGCTTCGAGGTCCTTCGCGATTCCAGGGTTCTCCTGTAAGAAAACCTTCGCCTTCGCCTTGCCCTGCGCAATAGGTTCTGTAACACGATATGTTAGTATTAAACCTGACATTAAGTGTAGCTTGATACTTACCGTCGCTTCCAGCCAGACTGTACCACGCGCCCGAGCGCTTCAACAGACCGTGCTGCACACCCAATTCAAGCTACACGACACAAAACATTAGTAAGTTATCGCCATAGCTAAACAAATCTACCAGTACTTCCTTACCAACTCTGACTGTCGATCAATGCCCCGACCGAACATCATGTCGAAAGTCGCCACCTTGAAGGGAGAAGCCAACTTGTTCTTGGCCACCTTGACCACCGTCTCGTTGCCGACAACCTGGTCGCCTTCCTTGATGGCTGTCTTACGGCGGATATCCAGCCGCACCGACGCGTAGTAGCGCAATGCCGTACCACCTGACGTCACCTCGGGGGATCCAAAGATGATACCTACTTTCTGACGGATCTGGTTGAGGAAGATAATGGTGCAATTGGACTTGGACAGTGACCCGGTCAGCTTTCTCAGTGCCTGGCTCATAAGACGCGCTTGTAGAGCAATCTGCTGGTCTCCCATTTCACCCTCCAGCTCGGCACGAGGCACCAGAGCTGCCACACTATCCAGCACCACAAGGTCTACAGCACCCGATCGGATGAGCGTGTCTGCGATCTCCAGAGCTTCTTCTCCAGAGTCTGGCTGCGAGACGTAGAGGGCGTCAATATCCACTCCCAGAGCCTTGGCGTAGTGGGCGTCGATAGCGTGCTCTGCATCAATAAAGGCACACACTCCACCCTCGGTCTTCTGAGCCTCAGCGATGCAGCTCAACGCTAGTGTCGTCTTGCCAGAGCTCTCAGGGCCGTAGATCTCCACCACACGTCTAGCAATAAAAATGTCAAAAGTTGCAGTCCAACTCTAAGTCCTTCCGCTTTATGGTACGTACCCTCTGGGGATGCCACCGGTGCCCAGAGCCAAGTCGAGCGACAACGAGCCGGACGAAATGACGTCCACGCGCTCCGCAGTCTTCCTACATCACGAAAATATACATTTGATCAGCTCTTGTCTCAATGCCAATAGCTGTGTGACAAGGTGGCGTACGTTGAGCCCAGCTGCATGACAGCGCCCTTGCCGAAGCTGCTCTCGATCTGGCGGATGGCCATTGTCAACGCCGCACTGCGGTCTGCGCAGCGTCAACTCTGATTAATTACTATTGACATATTCGCCTCGTAGTCGCCGTACCGGAGCCACTAGCAGCGCTCACGCGTCCAGATTTTGCAGCCGAGCGCTTAAAACGCACGCAAGACAGATACGGCGAACACACGGTCGTTGTCGCCGGTGCTAGACGCGAACCGAGCACCGGAATACGCGAGCCGAGACGCAGCATTGTTGATGGACTCAAAATGGGTTGAGCCAATACTAAGTTCGCATGGCTTAAGTACGTGGTCACTCCATGAGATAGTGACATGATAGCCATTTCTAAAAAGGTTTCTAACCTGTTGACTTTATATATTTCCCGCCACCAACCTGTGTTCGACAATGGTGGAACCGATGCCAGCAGCCAAGCGCCCTCTGCTCTCCACGCGAAGGAGCAGTCAAGGAGGCATTGCTATGTCTTTAGAAATGCGCCCACCGCGCGAATTACTCGAAAAAATCGGCATCAAAGGCAAAGAAATCATCAAAATCATCAAAGACTGGGACTGGGATATCGTGGAACCTCACGGTCTGCAGCAGCAAAAACTCTACTATCTACCAGGAAGCAAGGCAAAAGGAGACCAAGCCAAACAGAATGTGGATTTTTTCGTGGGCGAAGGAGAACTCTACGCCTACATATTGAAACAAGGTAGAGCACACTCTCCTTATTGGATTGCACAACAAATCAATAGTTGCTGACTATTGATAACTGTTCTACCAGGCGGATTACGATACTTGCTGCCGGACGACTCAGACGTGTCCGACATTGAACCCACACAACCGTCCACGGTAGAAGAGGAGGTAGACGAGAACAACAGTGTAGAGAGTTCTACTGAGGAGAGCGACTCCTTATCGGACCATTCATCAGCTGAGACTACAGGAGAACAGCGCAAGTGGAAACGACGGAAGAAACTTTCGACAGCGAGGAGTAAGTCGGTGGAGAAGACACCGCCTCCCAAACGTCTACAGAAGTCCAAGAAGAGCAGTAGTGTTGACGGTAGTACGGCTGATGAACAGGACAATATTCGGGTAGATCCGAGGATCAAGTTGGAGCAGGCAAGCTATAGCGGTATCGGTCAGCAGACAGAATTTAGTGAGTACGAGTCGTCGTGGAAGGCGCGAGGCTGGCGAGCGCAGTTGTTGCAAGACATGGACGTGCATTTACTGCGGTCGGTAGCAGCAGTGGATCGACGACATCGAGCTGTGGAGGCTTCAAACGAGGGCCACAAGAGTTCTGGTCGACCATCGAAAGGCGTTGGGCCTCACGTACAAGACGCAGCGGAGATTCTACAAGAGATCGAGGGCCTTAAGCACAGTATACGTGCGTCTCATGACGATTTATCGTCGATGATTGAGGCGATCATTGCAAAGGCAGAGCGATTGACCATTCCTGACCGAATCGACCCAGTCGGTCGCATTGGAATCCCTGGATTCATCTCCACTGGCTCAGGAACTCTAGTGCTTGTGCGTGATATCGAGCGGTATCTGCTTCTCTTTGTTGCTGCTGTGCGTCGATACCAACGAGCGAGGAGGAATTTTTGTGCCAATGAACCTACGGATGGGATATCGCAGCCATGCAATCGAGGTGTGAGGCGAACAGACCTACGGGCTCTTCAGTTGAGCATTGAAGAGTCCAAGAGTGAACTGCAAGAGCTGGCGATTGTTATCGCTGCAGAGGCGAGCAAGGCGTGTTTGGAATACTCACAGGGTTCTACGATGGGAGCTACAGAAAGAGCCTCGCAGGGTATTAATTCTTCCCAGAGTTCTTCAGGAACTGTACGTGCAGATGCCACTGAATCATGAGTGGGTACTGAATCTTGACTACCATAAAGGTACTTACCAAGTGAACTAACTTATTATCTGGAACTATTGTGCAGACCGGTTGCAATGGCGACACTGACCACGATCAGTATTCCAGCCAGCAGAGTGCGTCGTCACCTCAGAGACTTAAAGGAGGTCAGTGGTTTGTCTGAAGACAAATCTAGAGCGAGTTTTTTGTTTCATATTTGTATGCCAGGAAATAGAGAATCACCCTGCCATGACGTTATTTGAATCGAATGGACACAAAAGATCGGCGACGCTTAGCTGCTAACTGCCATACACCCCAAGCACCTCTTCATTGGCAGTGCAAGAAATTCCGTCTTGGGGGCAGCAATGTCCGAGCGCCGGTCTCTTCGTCGTGAGAAAAGCGCCAATTATGGTTCTGTTTTGCCAGTGAAGCGCACGCTGCAACTTACGAGCCCGCAACATCACAACCTGCATGCTGTGAATTTTGGTAAGAGCGAAATGTAACTTGTCGTATTAATAATACTAGTAACTAACACGAGAATGATACAACATGCAGAAGCGGAAAGCGGCGATTTTTCTTCGTCCGCCAAGATTCTCAGCGACAGTCATGGCTCACGTAGTCGTGATCGTCTCAGCCGGTACGTAAGACCTCTACTAACTCGACTTTGGACCTATTCAATTTGCTAAATGCTTCTTTGTGTAGATACCTGGATCACAGTTCGTTCGGAGTGGGGCTGGACATTTTTCTCGTTCTGGTCTCAATCGTGTTTGCAAGCTCGTACATTGCGAATACCTACGTAAATTCCAATGAGGTAAGCTCATAACATATTTGCTACAGGTATAATACTAGATTCCTTACATGCTTTCTGGAATCCTAGATGCCCTTCAGCCTCTGGATAACGGACATCGTCTGCGCAAGTCTCTTGGCTGTGGATTTCCTGTTTCGAGGCGTTTATCTCTCCAGTCGTCGTCGAGAATACATGCTCTCCTTCCCTGGGCTTGTAACACTTGCTGTCGTATTACCAGTGTTACCGACTTCGTTCTTCCTACAATACCAGTTGAGTGACTATACTCGCGATGGTTAACACGTAGCTGTTGTCCTAACTTGTATTGTTATGTGCAGCTCTCTTTGGTACGGTATCTCGGACTGGCGGTTCGTGTATCCTCTCCGGTTTCTCATATGCTACGTTGAAGCCAAAGCTGTGTTAAGTCGCTGTCATGGACTCATGTCTCCTGTTCAGCAGTTCGCAATGCTCTGCTACCTCCAGTTAACGATCATCATTGCTGTTGCAGCTGGAGTCATTCAGATCGCGGAGACTGCCGACGACAAGTACGCGAGCGGGAATCTAGGGGAGTGGACGTTCTTCAACTCGTTTTTCAACTCTGTGCTCGCATTTGTGACGATCCAATCTCCTCCTGCCGATAATCCGTTGGCTAAAGTATGTGTAGGAGCGCTGGTGTTGGTCCTCATCTTGGTTGTCCCGTACCAAGTGTCTCAAATCTTGGCGCTCGGTAGCTCCTTCTCCCCGTACGAGCTCGCCAGCCACACGCCGTCACCGACTATCAAGCATATCATACTTTGTGGAGATCTAACTCCGTCGCGTATCGACCATTTCTTTCGAGAAGTCTTCCACGACGATCACGATCTGGTTGATATCAACGTTGTTGTATTGAGTGAGGAGGAACCAGCCACGTCGCTTATCGCTCTGCTAATGGACCCTTTTTTCGAGAAGCGGGCGAGTTTTATACAAGGTTCATTACTGGATGTGGACGATGCGCAGCGAGCAGCTTGTGCTTCAGCCGACGCCATCTTTATCCTAACACGGCTTGTTGCAGGGGAGTCACCTGCTAGTAGTGACCACAGGGCATTGATGCGCGTTCTGGCTGCTCGACGTGAAGCCCCCAATGCTCGATTGTTTGCACAGCTCCACTTGTCAGCTAACCGGGGACTTGTAGCCGACTTGAATGTGTCGAATGTGCTCTGCTTCTCCGAGGTGATGCACTCGTTACTTGGTCAGAACTGCGTGTGTCCGGGTTTCTCGACGTTCATGTACAGTCTTACGTCGACCTCAAGTTACGATACCAGTGGCGACTATGACGATCCACCGGAAGCGGATGCATCATGGGAAGATCGCTATTTACACGGCTCGAGTCACGAGGTTTATTCGGTGGAACTACCTTCAGCCTGTGTGGTGTACGGTAAAACTTTCTCGGAAGTGGCTTCACTAGCGTACGCTCAATGCTCTGGAGTGATCGTGTTTGCAATCACCACAGCTCAGTCGCCAAAAGTGAGCGGAGGCAGGTTGCTGTTGAACCCTGGAGATTCGTACACGTGTATTGGCGCAGAGACAGTGTTTGTCATTGCTCAAGATCGACGTCAAGCCAACGCCGTTACTCAAATGCAGCCGAGTGACACCATGCCGGAAGCCTGGACGTCTCAGCGTCGAAACTCTAAGAGGCATTATTCACGTGGGGCAAGTGCCAAAGTCAAGTTGGTTTCAACGCCTGGGAGCAGTACTGGAAATGACACGCCCAGTAGCTTAGGAGATGACGATGTTTCACCACGCCGACGACAATCTCGGCTATTAAACTGGCAAACAGAAGTATCAAGTCCAACGTCAGCATTTAGCCAGAAACTGGAGGAGGAAGAAGAAGACGATCCTCTCACTGTCGAGACAAATGCACCAGAGCTTGATACGTGCCGTCCAGAAGCAGCGGTTGTCCAGGACGTGGCATCTTTGAATTTGGAGATTGGCCACATTGTGGTCTGTGTGCTGTCGCCTTCGTCGTTCCCTCATCATCTCGAGTACCTGATTGGCCCACTGCGAGTGCGTGCACTAAGACAACATCGTCCAGTAGTAATCGTGACTGCAACTCTGCCTGAAGTGGAAGACTACGAACATTTTCAGCGCTTCGTCGGCGTTTACTTCGTAGTGGGAGATCCATTCCGTCATAGCACTCTAAGACGAGCTGGAGTTCATGACGCATTCCGTATTGTCCTTATGGGCGCTGAAGGCGAAGTCTCTGATGCTGGCACTTCAGAACTGCTCCAAGATGCCGTAGGTATCTTAACACTGTAACCATTACGGACTCTAACTCTATCGTTATTCTATTCATTATGGCAGGCTTGTATCGCACTACACAAGACAATCGTGACTCTTATAGGTCCCACGCGAGCACCACGTATCATTACGGAGCTTGTAAACCGCGCGAATGTGCACTTCGTGGCACAAAACCTCACCGCTAGTGGCTGGTTCCCACTTTCTGAGTGTGATTCTGCAGCTGCATCAACTTCTTCGCTTGAATTGGCTCGCAACTTTGCTGTTTCTCCTGCTTTTGCGGCTGGACTCACGTACAGCACGTCGCTTTGCGATAGCTTGCTTATTAACCAGTTCTTCAATGCTCGTATCAAGAATATTTTACGGGAGTTTATCTTCGCCTCGTGGACGGAGGGTGGAGTGGGAACACTGCCTAGTTCTCCCGCTGGCTTCGGAGAGGCTGCCGCTTCCCCAACATTATCAACGACATCAGCTATGGACATTCAACGCAGCTCTCTGTTCGCTGTGGAGGTGCCGCTGGACTTCGTGGGTCGCACGTTCGAATTTGTGTTTCATTACTTGCTGTCGTCGGATGGTATCCTCGTCATTGGACTGTATCGCTGCCGTCCTGATGTGATGCTACATTCGTCTGCTGTGCACGTGCTCAGCGGAGGTCAGTGGACGAAGACTGCCACAAGAGCCCGTATCGAAGTTTCCGAGGATGAACGGAGTGTGCCATTTGGTTACGTGTACGTGAACCCGCAGCCGCATGAGGTTCTCACTGGCAACGATTTGCTTTACGTGCTATCGGACATTCAGCCCTGCTGGGCGGACCCGGATAAAGAGTTGCCCAACGATATATAGCGCCGTTGACAATACCGAAGTTATCACTAGGCATTAACAACAGGTAACGATTTCAGAAACCTTTTTTATAGCTCTATGTTGTCCGTTATTACAGGTCAGAAAAGGTTTTGGTCACGTCACTTTGGTCACGTGGCCAAGTTTGACAGACATTAAAACACACTAGGAAGCGTTGGACGCACCGCGTTCGTTATATTCAATGCGTTTACATAGCACCTAGAAAATGGAAGCTATAATAATGCGGCTAGAGGTCCAACAGTGTAGGCAATACCTTTCTTACGATAGGACATGGACTTCTTCATACCAGAAAACCCGCAAATGTCCTGCAAATGCCTCCCAAGTATTGTTTTGGCGACGGAGCCAAGTGAAGTCAATTCCTCGTAATAAATCAGTCTCGAAATTCTTCATCTTTTG
Source organism: Phytophthora nicotianae INRA-310 (assembly GCF_000247585.1). NCBI lineage: Eukaryota > Oomycota > Peronosporomycetes > Peronosporales > Peronosporaceae > Phytophthora > Phytophthora nicotianae. The sequence continues at coordinate 53,396 of NW_008649016.1, read as the reverse complement.
CTTGCCATAACTATGCGAGCTCAAACCCGCAAAAGACATCGCGCAAGAAGATCCCAAGTAACACAGGTGTAAGATGCATTTCATTATGAGTGCCAAATGTAGTAGTATCCAGTATATGAGTCAACATGGTATTCGAACGGTATAGGCCACGAAAGCCAGATCCGCTAGAGGTACTCAGATCTAAGGGCAGTAACATGGAGCGGGGCGAAACCCTTGGATGTGGGAAAATGTTTTTTTCAACGAAGCAGCAGCGTCAAAATAACTGCAATGAGTACTGCAGCTATCCTTGTGATAGATCGACGGTTATGTAAGACAGTATAGTACTAGGGAAAATATAGCATACTCCTTTTCACACTTCGCAGGAAGTGTCATTAAAAGTGGACCTTATACAAGGGAAAAATTACCGATCTAACGACACCTGAATTCGAAGCTCACCTCAGTAGTTACCAGCGTCGGAGATACGCAAAGTGCATATAATAGGACAACAAAAACACGTGACATTATTCAGCTTCTTACTTGTTGTGTAAACAAATAACAAGTCGCTGAAGATTTTTCAAAGTCGCACTACGGTACCACACAGTCACACCGCTGTACCGCAGAGGCATACTGCGGTACCGCCCAATACCGCAAAGTGACGCCGCGGTATCGCACAGTCGCACTGCAGTACCGCAGAGGCACACCGCGGTACGGCCCAATACCGCAAAGCCACACCATGGTACCACCTAATACCGCTCTGACACACTGCGGTACTGCGCAGTAACGGTCACTTTACGATACCACATAATCAAAGGGATTCTGGCGATTACAGAGGTTGTCCACGGTGACTGACCCACCGTTGGTTAGCACATTGATCCAGCGAAATCCGTGAAATTGGGCGGCTCTTCACTTCATCATGAATTAGAGCAATGTTCTTGATAAGCCAGTTGAGCGTCTTTCTTCGCTTTTACGGGTGTCATCCACGTAGTGTACAGCCAACTGAGTTGCTACGTCCGCCCCAACGCCGGTATCGCGCTGGGCTTCACGAGAGCATTGCTGAACAAAGTTAAGAACAGATCTACGGCAATTGAAAAACCGTCTTTCATCAGCGTCGCACCACTTCGTACCGTAGCGCTCTTCCAGCTCTCTTACGGGTATACTCCCGTCAAAACCATCACTCCATTCTTCCTATAGCTCTTTGACAGATTCCAAAGCTCTACGCATTTTTAATGTGACGTTGAGGGTTGACCACTACGAGCCTCAGATGTGACAGTCGAGCTGCAACTAGGAAATGCTGCGACACTGTTAGCTGGATTCGAAACCAGCTTGACCTGAAGTATACGGTTCCTCCTCGAAGCGGTTCGAGCGTGCGCAATATGTCGGCGATGTTCCCTTCTATTGCGTCGACTGTTGAACTTACGCGATCAATAGATGTTTTCAGATCTTGATGTGCACCTTCCAGCTTGGCCTTCAAAATGGGCATCGCCTTTTGCAACCTCTGATCAGCCGGGTTTTCCATCGTAGATATAGTTTTTCGAGTTTCACCTTTGAATTTCATGAATTCGTCCGAGGAAAAATAATCGTGCTACAACACTGGATGATGTGGAGTTAAATTTTGTAAGAAGACGGCATCCTGTAGAATAACCTTGCGAAGATATTGAAGTAGATCTAGAAAACCTCCAGCGGCGATGGACTGTTCAGCTTTATCGTCGTTAATTGCATGTTGCCACTTCTCAACCTGAGGAAAGGTCATACTCTGTAGAACGCTAGGAGGTTCCACAGACGCGCGTGCAACAAAAAATTCCCTCGAGAAGGCTCAAAGCCGGCACGCGTGCGCATAGCTTCGCGTGGAAGAGACGTGAGATAGCATTTCTCCATGGCTTGAGTATTTCAACGACCTAAACGTCTAATTTGAGATTCGCTTGCATCACCTAGATCTGCCATACGAGATCCAGACCCACGCCCAACATGGGTTTAGTCTTACTGCGGACTCATACATGATTCAGTGCAGCCGTAATAGCCTCTCTGTGTACTTTGTACGACATCGTTTTCTTAGGATCTTTTCCCGTTTTGAGGAGCTTCAATGGGTACCAGCGATCCGAGGAGGTGAAGTCAGGAAACGCCTCTCCATCCACATGCCAACGCCAAAACAAATACAAACCCAACAGCCCGTGGGGACAGATCTCCACATTCTTGTTACGCATACAAGCACCAACATCAATGCGACCCACTTGATTTGTTTTACCTTGACGCATCACCATAACTATGGCTCGACACGGACTATAGCCCTCGTTCTCCAACATAATTGAATGTAAATCAGCCAATTCTAGCACCGGGCGGACTTACCTCTCATTAGAGCATAGTGGCTCACGAGAAACGCCAACAGGTTCCGTAAGTTCGTTCTTGCCTCACGTGACATCGCCCAAAAATACCTAGCAATTTGCTGGATTTGTTCTGTTGTCGTATATCCATCTAGTAATGTATCAGCTCTTCGGTCCTCAAACTTCTTTCGTTTGCGCTCGTCTTCTTCAAACTGGGTCAGTTTTAGCAGCGATGTCACTGCAGCGTTACTTGGTGAAGGATAGCTATTGATTCCGGCCTGGACTTGTTGTTTCCACAGATCAACCATAGCTGCAACGTAAAGATTAACAGATGCGCGGCCAATCGTCTCCACACTATACGCTTGCTTCGTAGCGCATTTCGGGCGCTTACGTCTACCAATGACGCATTCTTCCAGGAAGAGATGTAGTTTTTCACCCGTCACAGTGAAGCGAGTCAAGTCGTTAAATGAGTAACCCTTGTTTGCGCACCACTCGAGAAACTCCTGCTGACGCTTGTCGTAGGAACGGGTTGTATTCTTGGGTCTTAACTCCTTTGCCTTTGCGTATGTCCTCTGTATAGACTCCTGCATCTCCACAGACATCCTTGCTTCTGTCGCCCTGATCTGTACCTGGATTGCTACGCTATCGCTCTTCTTCTCTCGCCTGGAAATGGCCGATAGAGGGCTGGCCGGGTCCAACATTGGCGTTAGCCAATCATAACACAGAAGACCAGACAGACTGATAACTGGTTAATTCGCCTGCTATGCACATGCGTAATTGGTCCCGGTCCGGACCGCGGGAGCGATAATGATCAATACTAGGTCAAATAAGGCATACACGATCTAAATATAGTGTTGGCTTCGTGAACATTTACCGAAATGAATTCATCATCGAACAGCACTTCAGCATATAGCCCCAGTTTAGGACTACCGCTACGGTTTCAACTGACAGTGCTGTCTTAACATCACCTGCTAGCTAAAGTGGTTCTATCTACAGGATAGAAACTTGGATAACCGTTGGCGTTGCTAAGTCCCTAAGTCTGGTGAGATATAGCTACACAGATTACCCCCCCCCCCCCCCCCCTTAGCTAATACGGGTTGTGGAACAACTATTGATCAAATATAGCAAGTTGATCATGCTAAGGCGGTTGGTGTGGTGCGCATTTCTGAGATTTAGTATGATCCGAACGAAATATTCCACATCTAGAAATATTTGAATATCTGACGACACACCAGGTCTCTACTGTGACCCTTTCGGAAGCTGATTTCCGATGAAAGCAGCTTAAAATGGGCAAGCACGTCATTTTATGTCGATACGTACTACGGATTCTTGCTACCAGTAGGTGAAACCTTCGTTTTGACCGTTGTTAGCTGTTTTTATTTTATCATCAAACTGAATCAAGGTTCAAGTTAGTATTATCAAGGAACTTTGCAAAAGCAAATCTACCAGGTCGGTGGATTCAAATTATATCAAGCACAACAGGATATCATGATATACGAGCTCATCCTAGACAGGTTCGTCTATATAAGTATTGAATATTGCTACCCTATCCCTGTGCGTTTTATTTAAAGCGGACTCCGCGCAAATCGGCTGGCATAAATGATGAAAG
>NW_008649016.1:0-15458 GCF_000247585.1 Phytophthora nicotianae INRA-310 | reverse complement strand
ATTAAGGTACGAATCCTGGCCGTTTAAGATTAAAATCCAGGAGAAATACTGTAATAATCCTGTATTCGGAAGGTTTACAGAATCTAAACACGTAAGTACGAAACGACTATTTTCGGGGAAGTTCAGGGCACAAAGCCTAGCACCACATACAGCATTCCTCCAGGCAATTCCACTTTAATGGGAGCTTGGCATGGCGTGGTTGGTTGTTGTTGTGCTGGAATAAAAGCAGTCTCCCTGCGTTACAGAACCGAACTTGACTGGGTTTTATTACTGGTATTTCTGACGCATTTGTTTTCTATTGCAGACTTGCTTTCTAATATTAGCGAGCACAAGTGAGAGAGCTGTCACAGTATCCGTTTAAAATTCGCAAGCTCGGCGCCATTTTTTTTCAGTATGCATCGCATTTGAGATTCTATGGAATTAGTTGGACGTCTGTCCGAATATTCACTAACTAGTGAGTCTATTTTCAAGCCGAATTCATAGCGAGAGTTGAGCCGATAAAGTTGGACAGCACTAAAATTTACTTTTCATCTATTCGGACCGGGGGCGTAAGCAGCTATTAAATATCCTAGTCACGGTTACTAAGTGCTGGGTTCAGCAACAAAGAAGAGCATAACACACATACAGTACTATCGCTTATTGGTCTGTCATAATAGTGCTCGATATTCACCTCTACGACCGTAATATTTCCCCTTACTCATTACGCCATGTATAACGGTGAGGACTCCGCATAGAGGTACCATCGCGTATATAAATCTGTTGCAGACCAACTAGCATTACTTGCCTTCTCCTGGGAAATGTCGTGGATACTTGTATTTTGCTTCGAAGTACAGAATACTTAATCAAGTGCTGAGAATTAGTTGTTTTTCTTGCTGTATTGTTTGCTACCCGCCCAACGTTGAAATAGAGGTCGATAAGACGACCATTTCCTAGTAGACTATGGTAAACCAAGTCTTGTTGATTGTAACATAGTCTGAGTCGTTAAAGCTCACAAGATGAATTGTTCGGGTTGAAGGCACGTTTTCCTTACTTCGTCTCTGCGGGAGCACTTGTGTTTCTGTAGCCAAATACACACCATCTCTGAGTACTGTTAACAGCAAGTAAATGTGAGGCGTCTCAGCCAGCACCTACTTCATGTAAGTACGAGTTCGACAGCGTCCAACAAATTCTTACTACAAAATGGGTTAATACCTCATTCAAACGCTCTCAACGAGATTCATCGAGCCCATAACAGCTCGACGAACATGTCTAACGCGTTCATCGAGGGAGGGTCTGAATCTGAAATGCCCTCACAGGGCCCTCCCTTTATCAAAAAAAAAAACGGCAAAACGAGCAACGTTAAAAGGCATTAGAGCATCAATAGTGCCAGAAACGTTGCGACAATTAACGATGCATTACTCAGGCTGACAGAATACGAAATAATATAGGTAATCCACCGCTTCAATGTGCCAGTTGGGAGAGAATAAAAGGTGGAGAATAAGGATCCTGAGACCCGGCGTCGAAATGGCAGCTACCACGTCCACGAACTCTACCCAGTGAGGCCGTCACAACGCAATTTGCGGCTTCGAGCGCGGACTCGTTGAGTGTTAAGCTCACCGCGAGACGTCGAGAATGATGGTCAAACTTCAACTTCTGTTCGCGTCGGCCTGTATCAACTTTGGCACTGGCGATAGCAATGCAGTGGACTTACTGTCCGCTGCACTTGCTACAACTGCTGCCAAATGTGCGAAGGAGCCGACCCAGCGTGTGGACTGTTACCCACCACGTGCCAATTTCCCGGACCCGACGGAGGAGTTGTGTCTGGCTCAAGGTTGTTGCTGGGAAAGCTTGGAAAATGAAGGTATTCCATGTACGTTTGCTGCAGAAGAACCTCCGAGTGAAGAAAAGTGCAATAATGTGGCCAAACCGGCGCGTCTGGCGTGTCGAAACCCGAGGTTTGCCTCCTCTAAAGTGCTGGAGGATGCCGAGACCTGCGAATCCGCTGGCTGCTGCTTTGATGATGGAGACTGTTTCCAGCCGATGAGTGACGGATACGAGCTGCTTACACTGGACGAGACGAGTAATGGCTGGCGTGGAACACTCGCACTGCATCAGGGAGGTACTGGACCATTTGGTAACGATGTGCCGCTACTAGAGTTGAATGTCGTTCGAGAATCGTCGAGTCAATTGCGGATTCGTATCACCGATCCAGCGTTCCCGAGATATGAAGTGCCAGATCTACCGGTGCGACGTCAAGACAGACAAGAAGATATCAATGAGAGCGACTACAAGGTGCACTTCACTCCATGGCCATTTGGAGTGGCAGTGACTCGTCGAGACTCTGGAGAAGTGTTGTTCAACTCCACACCGCCAGTGGAGAGAGCAGACAAAGGTGAGAGCTTCAGTGGGTTAGTGTTTGAGAATCAATTCCTCGAGATCTCGACGCAGTTGTCAGTGAGTGAAGAAGACCATCAGCCTATTCTCTACGGACTTGGAGAACGTCTTGGCCCGGCAAGACTTCGAGCGGATGGAGATCTCTATCCAATGTTCTCACGTGCCCCGAATGCTTCTGCTCCAGTTCATTCTCGTAGTGGTGGAGACAACTTGTATGGAGTTCATCCCTTCGTGCTACAGCTAGAAGGCGGTCAGTCTGGCAATGCACATGGTGTATTCATGCTCTCTTCGAACGCGATGGAGGTCCTGGCACGTCGCGATGCACTGACGTATCGGCTCACGGGTGGAATCCTTGACATCTTCGTATTCTCCGGTCCAACCCCGCAGAATGTCGTTGACCAGTACACAGGTATTGTGGGTCGTCCGGCGATGCCTCCGTACTGGGCCTTGGGTTATCATGTTGGTCGTCGTGGAGAAGCAAAATCAGTTGAAGAAGCGATGAAGATTGTCACGCAGCTCCGGATGGCTGGTGTCCCCATGGACGCATACTGGCAAGACTTTGAGTACACGGCCGACAACGGACGAGCTTTGTCCTTGGACGAGACCAAGCATTCGCATCGAGACATGCGTGCGTTCATTGATGACTTGCACTTCCACTCGCAGTATTTCGTGTGCGTCCAAGTTCCAGGCATCACGATGCAAAGCACGTCACGAGAGATCGAGAGCAAGAGCTGGAAAAGGGCAAAGCACAACGCTCTTACATTCCATACTCGTGATACCAGCGAAGACGATGAAGGTTATGATCATAGCGATGACGAAGAAGGCGCTGATGGTCGCGATGCCAGCAATGCAGACGACAATACTCGTGATGGAAGCGGTCGCGATATCTCTGGTGAAGGAAGTGGAGGTAGCGATCAAAGTGCCGAAAGCGACCAGAGTGAAGGTGGCGAGCAACAATGGGATCCCATCGCGCGGGGTGAAGAGCTTGACATATTCGTTAAGGGAGTAAATGGGGAACGCTACGCACAGAAAGCATTTCGGTCTGGTTGGGCTGTGTTCGTTGATTTCTTTCACCCTCAAGCCTCGCACTTTTGGCACGAACAGCTTGCCCAATTCCACAAGTACGTGATGCCTTTCGATGGTTTGTGGCTGGACATGAATGAACCTAGTAGCACCTGCGACTGTGCTTTGGCGGCTGAAGACGATATTTGCGCTCATGTCTGCACTGAACGTCACTCGACCAGACCTTCTAACGACGAGGGGATCGTGGAGTTTGAACAAGTTGGTGTACCGGATGGAGGCTTTATCCGCACGAACGACGTCAACTTCCCATTTGATCCGTATCGCCAGCCTTTTGCTCCGGGTCAAAACGAACCAGCCACTGGGGGTCACGGCAATCTGAACTCGGCTACTCTTCCTATGGCTGCACTACACCATTTTTCACTGCACTACAATCTCCACTCGCTCTACGGTCATGCACAGGCTCGTGCTACGCACCGTGCACTGAACTCCATTGTCAAAAAACGTAGTGTACTGCTCTCTCGTTCCACGTTCTCCGGAACGGGTCGATACGCCGGTCACTGGGTGGGCGACGACGCTGAGGCCTCATGGGAACAACTCCGCTTGTCGCTATCTGGTACATTGCAGATGAACTTGCTCGGTATCCCTCTTACAGGTCCCAACGTCTGCGGATCTCGTGGTCGTTCTTCAACCGAGCTTTGTGTACGTTGGCACCAAGCTGCTTCCTTCCTGCCTCTGCTTCGCAACCACGCAGAAAGTGACGATGCCAAGCAAACGCCTGTCGATTTTGACGCTGACGCTCTGAATATTTTACGATCGACTTTGCTACGACGTTATCGGTATCTGCCGTACATGTACACACTCTTCTATGAGGCTCATCGTTCGGGTAGTCCAGTGGTTCGACCTCTTTCTTTCGAGTTCCCGGATGATAAGAACGCTCGAGATGTCGAACACCAGTATCTACTCGGTCCAGCACTGATGGTCTCTCCAGTGGTGCATGAAGGTGCGATTTCAGCCGAGGTGTATTTCCCTGATGCGAAATGGTACGATGCACACAACGGGAAGTTGGCGTTGGACCCCGAAGCTAGAGATAATCGACGTGTTAGTCTGCTGACTCCGCTTGCCAAACTTCAAGTTCATCTCCGTGGAGGGTACGTTATCCCTACGCAACAATCGCTGACAACTACCGCTCTTTCACGTCGTGGAGCGTTTACGCTGCTAGCAGCATTGGATATGTCACAAGAGACTCCGTCAGCCTTTGGAGAACTGTACGTGGATGATGGGGACTCGCTGTCAGCTGTGGAAGATCGTCGCTACTCGTTGATGAACTTTGGAGTACTTCAGAACTCGAGCAATAGTGTTGAGTTCAAGAACTCGATTAAGTTTCACGGGTATGCTGGACCGGAGATGCAGGCGGATCTCAGCGAGATACGTGTGTATGGCGTATGTGGAGGAGGCTTTGCTGCGAACTCGTCGATGGACGCGACGCTCTTGTCTAGTGGTGAAGGTTCTCCACGGGAGGTCTCGATCAAGGCTGATTACTTCGCGCAGTCCGACATGCTGGTTCTTTCTCGTCTTGATGTGCCTATCGGACAAGAATTTCACGTCAAGGTGGTCGCTCAACCGGCTGCAACGCCTGAAGGCGGCAAGAGAGAAACGGGTGTTGGAGCGAACGCGGGTAAATCTGGTAGTGAAGAAGAAGCTGAAAGGGGTGCACAGGGAGGTAAGAAACCGGCTGAGAAGAAGAAGAAGTCCAAGTTTTCTGTCACTGGGATTGTCGGTATTGTGGTGGGCTGCGCTTTCCTGGCTGCAATCATCTTAGTCTTCTTGTTGCGTCTGCGTCGTCGCCGCCAGGGATACGAAACGATCTGACAAGTGCCGGTAACGAGACATAACAGGCGATGAACAAAGCTCGAATGATTGAGTAAGGTGTCTTCGTTTGTGCAAGTTGAGTGAAAACGGAGGCTGATGCGAGACTTTATTTTTGCTGTTAAGGCAGAACATGAATGAGGTTTTACTCAAGAATAACGGTGGATTAGTTGCCTTTGTTTACGTTCTTGTGACGATCGTAGCTTTTCGAGTCATCGTGACGATTCTCATGATGGCATCTTCACACGTTTTAATGCTTTTGTGTGGAACAACTGAGTTAATTTTTTTTTCTCGCATCGAAGTACATTGTGCACAATGTGCAGATATCTATTATACAGGAAATTCAGCAAGCACCTCACATCTGGAGTTCATGAAGAGCACTGTCCAAAAGCCGACGTCGTTCGTGACCCAGTCGCTTCAATTCGTGGATGGTCTTCGCCGTCAATGCTCCGTTTGGAAGAAGCTTTACACTGGTAGACACGTGTAGTTCAGTCGGAGGAGAGGTTGGATCTGCTATCCTTTCGGCTGGACGTACGCTGTCACCAGTATCCTGCGCTTTATGCTTGTCCGTCGTCTCCAGTTGAAGCAAAAAGGCTTCTTCCTCTTGTTCTAGTCGCACAATCGACCGGAGCAAGTTCAACACTGTCGAGCTGCAGTTGCCATGAGTCAGTAAGACTCGAGCTAGTGGACTGACGCCTGAGCAAGGGTTACGATGATGAAAGTGCAGTTTTTGGTGTTCGAAGATGCCACATTCGAGGATTTCAGCGCAGGTAGGACGTAGTTGAGGTTCGTCTTGTACCATGGCGCAAATGAGTTCACTGATCTGTGGGTGCTCATCCACAAGCGACGGAGGTAACTGACCCTTACGAACATTGCTGAGAACCACATAGCGCTCCATCTGCGTCGTGAAGGTGCAAAAGAGTTCACACAGGAGAACACCAAGACTGTAAACGTCACTAGGAGCGACACATGTTTGCAACCCGTTGGTTTGTTCTGGACTGCTGTAAAGTGGGGTTCCTACACCCACCGAGAACTCAGAGACCTCCTCCATCTCCTCATCTGTGCTGTTGCACGACATAGAGTCGAAGCTATCGTATCCTTCCTCGCAGAGATAGCGAGACGGGTGGAGGTTCAGACTGGTCTGTAGAGTGTTCTTGGATAATCCAAAGTCTCCGATCTTGACGCAGAACTCCCGAGTGAGGAAGATGTTGGCTGGTTTGATATCGCGATGCACAAGTCCCTTCGAGTGAACATATTTGAGACCATTGACGATCTGTCGGAAGATGTGCATGTTCTTGGAGACGTCGATCTCTCCAGACTTGCGTTGATCAATCCAGTCTCGCAGTGACTTCCCCTCATAGAGTGCCATTTGAATGTACACATCGATCTGAGTGATGAAAGCCCCTCCGTTCGATGTGGAGGACTCCCACGATTTAGGTGGGCGCTCCATGCTTGACTGTCGATTGAAAGACTCGTCACCGTCTTCGTTAATGCGTCGAGGACTTGTCTTCCCGGCAGCAAGGCGCTGCGATCGAGCCAGCGATTGTCGAGGACTAACGTTGCGTTCATTTTCCTCAGTTTCTTCCATTTCAAAGCCCAGATCGGTAAAACTAGCCACGTTGTCGTCTTCGGGGTCGTAAGAGTACGCGTCGGAGTAATTCGACGAGCTCATGACCTCATCGTCGATATCCACCGACTCACTCGTAGAAATGAAGATTGATCGGGATGACCCTGCTGGGCTACTTGTTCGTCTAGTCAGTGTGTGGGTAGGAGCGTAACACGGGCTTTCTGGTTGCTCGACCTCTTGTCCTTTATTCACCGCTGGAATGAGCGACCCAAGCACCCACGTGTTGTAGTACCGGCAGACGTTTTCGTGGTCCAGGCCGGCTAAAACAAGAGCTTCGTTCATCATGACGTCGCGTACCTCGGACGGGTTGAAATACGTCTCCGGTTTGAACCAGAACTGCTCCAGTTTCACAGCGTACCAGTGTCCATCGATACTCGACTTGCACTTGTACACTTTGCCGAATCCTCCTTGAGCGATCAGTTCCTTCTCTCCAAAGTCCGTTTCAAAGGGATTAGAGCGTTCAAAGAGCCCACTTCCGGGCCGTTCTCCCGGTCGTTCCCGACGTTGAGAAGCCGGCGGACTTATGGCGCATTGTTGCACTGGTTTACCGTTCTGAACGGGAGTTGACAAGCATCGCGAAAGCGGCAGAACCACCGGGCTTTGCCTGGGTTTCGGCGGGGTGGTGGAGTTCTTCTTCTTGTCGACACACACAGGGCTTTTCGACGATCGGAGCATTGCACAGTAACGGCGATTGTTGCAATGAAGGATGCACAGGAACTCGAAGAAAGCGGTGCATGGTCCAGTTTCTCAAAAATAGCGGTCATCTAAGCGATCTGATGATGTCTGTGCCGCTTTTTCTGGCCCTCAGTGCCTGCATTCCTTGTCTTCTGTCGTTTCGCTTTCCAGCGTTCAAGCGGCTCTTTGAGATTAAACCAAGAAAGGTATGACAATGGAAGGGATCAATGGCGTCTTCGGTAAGCCCAAGCCGCTGCGAAGCAAGCTGGTTAAGGCCTCCGAGCGACTAGAAGAAGATGCCCAAGCGATGGAGTCAAGATTGCGTCAACTTCGAGTGACGATGCTGGAAGAGAAGAAGAAACGAGACGCACAACTCCCCCTAAAACACGCTGGGAACCGGTGGCGTAGTGCTCGGGAAGATCGAGGCAGTGTGAGGCAATACGCGCGCGATGTTCAGGATAGGAAGGCGTTTAACAAGAAGGAAAGTTCTGATACTGGAACGAAAAAATCAAAGACGAAGAAGAGCTCGTCGCGATCGAAACTTACGATTCTTTCACCTGCTACGGTGGAGCAGTGGACAGTACCTCAAGTGGTTGAGTGGTTAGCGACTATCGGTTTAGATGAGTTCCAAAGTGGCTTTGAATTCCATCAAGTTACAGGTAAAATGCTGCTTAACCTGTCACCAGCAGGATACGAGAAGCTCGGCGTCTTTAAGTTGTCGGCACGCAATAGACTCCTGGCTGAGATGGAGCTGATCCGTGCTCAGCAGGTCAACTACGAATGTCACAATGGCACTGAAGCAGCAGAAATTATCGACTCAAAGCTTCGAGATGCTCAACTCGTTCCTGAAAATTTGCCGCCAAGCAAACTCGCAGCGAAGACCCATTGGTCTCACGTAACTCCGCTCTCGGAAAACGGCGTTGCTAGTGGAGACGGTCAAGTTTCAGTCAATTTAGCTGACGGAGAATTTAACGAGGATGAGAGTCACGCTTCATTTATGAAGGCACTTCTAGAGTGGAGAGAGAGCGACTCGAAGCAGCTAGAGAACCAAGAAGAGGAGGAGTGGATGAATCCAATGTTTAGTACTGGAACAGAAGATCAAACAAATGGAGGTGCCTTACTGGAAGGAACGTACAATGAAGAGGAGGCACATAAGTCGTTCGAAGAAGCACTAATGGCATGGAGAAACGGAGGCAATGTCACGACCAGTTCCGCGACTCCAGTGGAACAAACCGAGAGTGGGTGCACTCCAAGCGAACGAAAATGTTGCTGGCAGTGCTATCGAGTTGTGCAAGTAGACAACTTAGTACACGATGAACAGACTGACAAGTCATTCTGTGGCCCAACGTGCCGAGAAGCGTACCGCGAACAATATGCTCGGTTCTATGTTACCTCATCATGAGTTTAAGTACCTCATCATGAGTTTAAGTGTCTTTCATTTAACAATATAACGAGCATTCTTAGTTGGATTTCTGCTTAGAACTTAGTTCTTCGGTGGCTATTACGCTCGTTGTCCTTGCCTTTCTTCCCTGTGCTTGTGCAAACTAGTAGGGATGAAATGCGCTTAACCGTCGATCGGTCCATGACATCGAAGTCCAAGTCGACCAAATCTTCTGGCTCTGCGAATGCACGTATCTTGTATTAGACAGGATAACACCATCGGACAACTAAATGATGTAGTTTTACCTTTGCCGTCATCAGGTGCTTTCGCTGCTGGCGGTACAGTACTCACGCCAAGGACATAGTACGGTTCCTTCGGCTTCGGTGGGATACGGATGTTGAATGGTGAAGTGAAATGGTCTGCGGAGACCACACCCAATTCTGCGATCGCCTTCGATGCATTGCTGGATTCTCCCTCTCCACCGACTGGAGTAGCCTCGCCTGACGTTAGAGCCTCGTCGATGGAAGACTGGTTCGATGGGCTGTCAGAATCGAGTCGAGTTTCGCGCACGAGTTTCATCATCTCTTCTATCGAACCCATGAGTGCGTTCTCGATTCCTGCCATGTCATCCACGTTCACAGTCTCGTTCGTGACGTTCTGTAGAATTTGCTGCAGTCCGATCTAAATCACATAATACACCACCTTTCTCAGTGGAGGGTACGTTACTCTCTCTCTCTCTCTAAGCAAAGTTCGACAAACCTTTAGAGGGCGGACACTCTGATCCACAAACATGTACTGATCAACGACAGTAGCCAGTGCACGTTCCACACTGGAGATTTCAATCTCCTTGACTTCTAGTCGTTGCGAAGTTCCCCGTTTAGATAGCGGGACCTTCTCGTTAGCAATGTTCCGTGATTTCGCCTACCACACACGATAACGTCAGGATAAACCTATACAGTAGGATAAAACCAATTACCAATATACTCACGAGCTGGTCGCGCAAAACAGCAATTCGCTCCATGTCCTCGTCGTGTTTGGCGCCAAGTTCCTTCATGATTTCCTCATGAGAAAGCCACGTTCGAATGATTTCTTCCGGATCTACACCCTCACTGTAATGGCCGAATCCCATTCGAAGGAAAGCCTGGCGATACTCTTCTTGTGGGTCCATCTCATCGGAAGTAGTTATGTGAACGCTCCGCATTTTGTTCGGTGAACCTGCACCATAACAAAAATGTGAGCTGTTCGCAAAACAAGTCAAATAAATGAATCAACGCACGGGATCGAGAGTTACGACGGGTATTTGGAGAGCCCATCTTCGGCCCAACGTCAGAGCCCCCATTCTGGCCCTGATTGTCGATCAACGTCTGCATTTGATCATTATAGTATTTCTCGAACTTGGCTTTCTCTCGTGCCCATTTCTGCCGCATCTCAACCTCACGTTTGTACTTGCGCAGATTAGTAGCCATCTCGACCTTCTGCTCGACTAATCGCGCCTGGATCTGACTCACAGCTTCACTCGCACTGATTTCTTTCTTCTGTAGCTCTTGCGTCTGATGATTCAGATCTGCAAATCGAGCTTTGAGCTCGTTCGTCTCTTGTGTGACTTCAATGCGTTCATTCAGCAGCCGCTTCTTGATATGTTCGAGTACCATCGTACTACGCAGTACCTCATGCGAAGCTTGCGCTCGTTTTTCTAACTTGGCCTCCAACTCGTTGATCTTTGTGTGTTTCGAGTACACTGGACGCCTCGAGATTGAGGCAATAGGTTGTAGACGATTGGGTTCCTCCACAATCTTGTCACCCGTTGAGTTGTGTCCACCGTCTTCGCTCTGATTGTTACCAGGGTTATAGTGCAGCCCTAATGCTTCACTGTCCTTAATCAGATCCTGCAACACCAGCTTGGCCTTCTCCACCTCCTCGCGCTTCTTGGCCACCTCAAAGCGCAGTTTGTCGCTCTTCGCTCGCTTCAGTTCCACCACCTTCCGCACTTTGTGCTCCAGATCGCGAATCAATTCATCGCTCGTCGCTCCTACACGCTCTCCATTCACAGCTCCAGGAACGTTGCGAGGTGGCGACTCCGGCGCAATAGCAAGTTGTGCGGCCGACTGCGGCCTCAATTTGCCCTGCAGGGGCTGCTGAGCCGCAGCATTCGCCTTACGCTGGCCCGTAGCCGGACGTGCAACCATCTTCAGCTTGTTATCCGTTTCAAATACGTCTAAAACTGCATCTAAACCTGTACCACCATCACGATAAACTTGACTAAGCGGTACCCACATCGTAATCATCAAAAATGAGCAACAAAAAATTGCAAGTTGAAGTGAACTTTCATCTGATTGGTCGATATCTCGCTTCAGAATCCAATCGTGTTCGACGTGGCAATAACCGACGTGCCAGTTCAGGATTTAACTCGTCGAGCCGTAATGAGCAGCTCCGGCGCCTTCCGCGACAGCCTGCGCAGCCAGAGCTCGGTGCAGCTCATGGGATTCATCGACCATTGCGTGCGTGTGGACGTACAGGAGACGACGGAGGAGGGCGAGCTGCGTATCCGCGGCTACGAGACGCTGTTAGGCACCAGCACCGCCGTCTTATCCTGTATTCAGGTGTTACGTCGTATTATCCGCGAATACGCGTACGGTCGCGTGGGACGAGAGCTGCAACATTTTTCACTTACTGTGGCCTCCTTCGAACGCGTGCTTTACACCTTCATTAAGGAGGAGATCGTCGTGGCTTCCAAGCATTACGCCAGTCGCCCACCTGTGGATTTCAGGACTAAAACGGCACTTAAAGATATTATTCCATTGATTCCTACCGATGAGAGGTACACGATCCTATCAGGAGGTGTGGCGTCGCTCTTACGACACGCTACAAAGTCATTGGAGGAGACGCGGCAAGTGCTGGAAGAGCTACAATCCGGATACAATCCGGATCGCGAGAACCGCTGGTCCAGGACGTCCGTGGTGCTCGTTCTGACCTTCATGTTTCTATACAAGAGATTCCGTATCCGTACGTCGTTCAAGCAGTTCATAATGCAAGTACTGCCTACACGACAGATGATCAAGTGGGGACTAGTGCTCCTCGTGGCTGCAGACTACTGGAACCGAGCCATGTATCGGTTCTCCAACTTGCGACGCATCAAGGTGCACCACGCTCGAGTTTTAATGGCATTGAGGCTGTTTCTGCTCTGTCAGCATGTGCTGCAACGCGCTCGACCGATCAGTAACGCGTCGGACCATCGACTGTTGATTGATAGCCCGATGGAGGCAGATATCGACGACGATTTAAAAAACGCCACGACGCTGTTGATTGAGAGAGTGCCGCTACCTGCTGAGTACTACGATCGGTCGTCCGAGCCGTGGGGGTTCACAGCGTTCAAAATCGGCACGAACGTTCTCACTGCTTCCAGTGCTTTTGCGCACTCGATTCTAGGGCTACAGAACAAGCTTCTGCTCAAGGTCTTCGGCCCGCCGTTGCTTATAATGGCTATCCCGTACTATGCGATTCGAAACGCCAAGGCTGCACGATACACGACGCGTACGCTTATCGACCACCCCAATGTGGATGTGATTCGCATGGGCTGGCAGGTATTTGGCGAGTCTCGACTGGTACGCTTCATCACGAGTCTTCAGTGCCCCAAGATCCCTGTCTTTGAAGAGCAGTTCTTAGCAGCCGATGGATCCAGTCTCAACAAGAAGCGTAGCAGCGAGTCTGATATCGGTATTTACCTTTTCAGTGCGCGGCCGATGGACTCTGTGAAAGCAGGGACTTGGACTAACGCCTGCACACCGTTAACTACCAAGATGATCGCATGTGGCTTACCGTCAACGCGCCCCGTTATACTATACATCCATGGCGGAGGCTTCTTCGGACGCTTTATTGCTAAAGACTTTTTGAACCTGACGAACTGGGCATGTGTGCTGGGTGCGGTAATCGTCTATGTCGGTAAGTTATGCACCCTCAATCTTAAGATTTTCTATTGCTGACTTGTTAAGCTGTACTCGCAGATTATGGCCTAGCACCGGAGACGCACTATCCGGACTCCATGAACCAATGCTACACTGTGTACAAGTGGATACTTAACGGTGGATTAGGCTTCCGTCCTGGCAAGATTGCGCTGTTCGGTGAAAGTGCTGGTACGTCTTCTGACATTTCTTATGGCGTCTTACACAAATTAACCTTTCTGGCTGCAGGTGCGAACATGGGGGCTGCGTTGTGCATTCGATGCATCCAAGATGGCGTTGATCTGCCGAGTGGGAACGTGTTCATGTTCCCAGCACTGAATCTGCACTTATCTCCGTCGCCGTCACGGTTTATCCACCAGAACGACCCTGTGTTGCCACGCGGTATCCTTGAGCTGGCACTCACGTCGTACTACCCTTCACATGGCCACTCGAACCAGTACAAACTCAACATTCACGACCCGTGCGTGTCTCCTGGATTGGCAGAAGATTCACTACTGGAAAAATTCCCACCGACGTCGCTCGTGGTAGGCGACTTGGATCCGCTTCTGGATGACAGCGTTGACTTCTACACGCGCCTCTCGTTCCTTAAGGTGCCGTCGACGCTGAAGATTTACTCGGGACTCTCACACGGCTTCCTCATCTACGGTGACCTGGTTCCGGAGGCTCAGAAGGCCATCGATGAGACGTGCGAGCGCGTGCAGAACTGTATCCGGTTACGCTACGGAGCATAAAGCTTGAATGTAGTATATTTCCCCTGTTCATGTAGACACCAACGATAAACACTATGATGCTGCAACTAGACTTTTGCGAATCGCGGTTACAACATTCGTGACCTTGTGCTGAAAGGAAAACACATTTTCTTCCTGGGGGGTTAATTGATCTTCTATTTGGGTTTAATTATCCTATCGCGCATTTTCCCTCAGCGTCTGGTATTAATACCAAATCCTTCGAAAACCCCCATAATTTCAAAGCAGTTAAAATTGGTAACATTCTGGTTATCTAATTATTTGAATTTTTCACTTGGTCCTTCTTCATGGCCTCATCTCTTTGGTGTGCCGTTGCTGGCGCCTTTGGGTACAACTCGTTCACGTTAAGGTGGCCCTTGATGCCAAGATCATTAACGTCAAGGTAGAAATCAAGGATAAACTGGGAAACTACCTGCAGGACGTCAATGCCGAGGATGTGTTGCTGTTCCCCGCGATGAAAGAAGACGGAAATTATCTTCCAATATATTCTCCTGAAGTTGCCAAGCTAGCAAAAGGAGATACTTACGACGTTTGGGATATGCTAAGGCGAGAGCTTTTGTTAACCCTGGATGATCGCGTCGCTGACATTATTCGTAACGGCATACATCGTCCTTACCTCCATTTACTTATAGTGTAGCCAATACAAGAACTCCGATGCAAGGTGGTTGGAATGAGGAAGGATGAGCTCTGCGTGACTGTAAACCTATTAAAACCAATGAAATATACATGAGGTAATAGCGACGGTTGCTCAAATTTCAAAGGAAGGTCTCCGAGTCTTTTTGCCAGTAGGGCAAGATGGCAAGTGGATTTGCTATGGGTTTTGTGAGGCGGATGACAGCTGGGCACTTAGCATGGGCCAAATTACAGACAGAATCGCCTATATGCTGCGAAACGAGGCTGAAATAATAGATTCGTTCACTCTTATTGGTGCGCCGGATGACGAAACATGCAACCTTCACCTTCTAATGATAAGGGCAGCTTGGGGCTTTTTGGTCTTGGATGCTTCTGGATACGCCGACCTTATGATATTCCAGGATGGAAGATAAGTGTGCGAAAGAACCCGAACAGGCGATACTGGGAGCGATAGCAACGAAGAGGAGGGCGATGAGTATGATGAGTTGGAATTGTAAAGGATGGAGACTGTATTGACACAGGTTGTGGTAGCAATGGAAATGGTCAATACTCATACGTCAAGAGGTGCGATGGGTATGGTTACGAGCTACTCTGAGTGGTACTTTGTCATGTTGCCGTATGAAGGCAACATCGTAAGGCCTATCGTATCGACTGGCTACAAATGGCTAACCCCGGGCGTCAGTACTCTAATAAGCGATGCTCTGGCACGCCTTTTTGGCAAACTCTCCAGTCTGGTGGCAAAAATGATGAAGACCCACGAGATGAGTCGTAATTAGGAGGTGTGTAGTGTAATACGCTTAACAAGACAAACTATTACCTTTGTCTGTCTGTTGGCGGAAGTCTGACTCGTGCGTTCATTCGTTAGCATGAAATGACATAATATGCGTACCTTGCTTGAAAATGAATAAACCGGATTGACGTCGTTCTACTGTACCAGTACTCTTCACACGGCTTTGCCTGTCTCCTGGATTGGCGGAAGACTCACTACTTGAAAACCTCCCGACACCGTCGTGGTGGGTGACCTGCATCCGACAGTGCTGAATTCTCCACGCGCCTCTCGTTCCGCATGGTACCGTCGATGCTGATGATTTTCCTCACGGATTCGTCATCTACGGCAACCGGTTTCCCTCGCTGTATTTCCCGGCATATTACAAAACAAGAGGTTATCAGTTCTT
>NW_008649015.1:855579-856030 GCF_000247585.1 Phytophthora nicotianae INRA-310 | reverse complement strand
AGTACATGACTCGTAGAGTTAACAGCGGCCTCAGTACATAGGCTGAGAGCCACAGGATATGCATTTGATTGGGTTTACTATGTTAGATAGTTAACCCCATACATTTACCACATAGGCGGCTTTCCGCAATAAAGAAAATAAACAGTTGAGATTTAGAACACAAAAGAGTAACGTCCCCTTTTATTAAGGTTGTCGTTAGTAGGTGCCTTCGGATATTGAGGACCTATTAACCTTTATTAGGTTGTTGAGTTAACCGTCTTCCTCTGACGCTATGCTACGGCAGCCCGCTGCAACTTCAGTCAACAAAGAGAAAGTGAGTAGCCAAAGAACTGAAACCCGCGTTGTCCACAGTTGATCGTGACTTACGACCGGTTAAAATTAAGGAGTCTAGATTCAAACACGTTGATTATGTAGTATTAGATGATGTTAATTGTTCTGATTCCGAGTGGCG
>NW_008649015.1:850907-851429 GCF_000247585.1 Phytophthora nicotianae INRA-310 | reverse complement strand
ATGCCAATATTCACGACCGTCGATGCGCCATGTCTCTTAGGCACGTCGCATGCGGAACTAGTGAAATGGCTGAAAGACCGCCGGAACTACGAAGAAATAGTTCGTGAACGCTGTGCTGCTCATGGCGAGGATGTATTCAAGGTGATGAGAAGCGTCAAGAGCTCGTTCGAGCCCACGCAGTTGGACGTCTGGTGTGACCTCAAGCTGAAGATGGACAAGGACACCGTCACAGACGAGATGCTCATGGAGGAGATCCAGACAGTCGTAGCGACGGTGAAGAACGGCCTAATACCCAACATACCTGCTCTCTTTAAGAAGGAGTTGAAGCTGGATTTGACTCAGACGGACGTGAGCGAGCGAATTCTTCAGTACTTCAGGCTTTTTCGGCAACTAGTCGAGAAGGAAGGTCTAGAAGGCGGTTTTACGAGGAATGAAGGGGCGAAAGAAAAGTGCAAGCTTCTCGTCTCTTCCATCGAGCCACCCGCCCTCCGAGACAACATCAAGTCGGTCATTAAGTACCAG
>NW_008649015.1:787070-827317 GCF_000247585.1 Phytophthora nicotianae INRA-310 | reverse complement strand
CCAGCCCCGCCGACGGGTACACAAGGTGAGCCCTCAGCAATCCCACGGTTATCGGAGTACCCCCTCCGTTAGTCGCAGTCCAGGGCACTGTGTGTCAGAGTGGATCGCAACGTGCTTTTGCGACCCCCACTCCACCACACTTTCTTCTTCTTGAGCCGACGCAGGAATTGACGCACAAACGGGTCTCGAGCAGGATTTCCGTATCCGCGGTTTTCTCCAGACTCGTCCTCGCGTATACTCCACGTGTTGACATTGGTTCCGTTGCTGTTTTGGTGAGAAGAATAGTAGCTGGCGACCGCAGATCTCGCCTTCTCAGCTGTTTGCAGTGAAATGGAACTGGAAGCCGAGATACTCTGCAAATATGCTATCAAAACGACGGGTAGTTTGTAGTGGCACTCGTGACGTGGGTCGGGGTAGCCGTTAGTGATGCAAAAATCGGAAAACTTCTTAAAACTGGCCTTGTAGACAGTCTGCGTAGCCTTCTTGATCACCTCGTTGGCCGTATGCTGACCATTTTTTAGCCAACTGATGAATCCCCAGCTCTCTCAGAGACGTCAGATTGAGAACTGACCACGTGTTGCATCCACGGGCCACGACTGAACCGTCGTACCTTTTTGTATGACTAGTACATTTTAGTATGAACGCGTACTTTTCCGTATGACTCGTACTTTTCAGTATGAATCTTCACTCTCCTATAAATACCCACGACAAAAAGTTTTAAAGTAAAAATCTTGTGAAAAAAATGTGTCAAAAAGTCGTGATGCAAATAACACCAAACAACCTCACAATGTTGTTCGAGCACAAGGAGGTTACTTCTAAATTACGCCAATACAAATTCCTAATACAGAGTTGGTGCTTCCTCGTACCGAAACAACGTCTGGGGGCACGA
Organism: Phytophthora nicotianae INRA-310; assembly: GCF_000247585.1. Taxonomy (NCBI): domain Eukaryota; phylum Oomycota; class Peronosporomycetes; order Peronosporales; family Peronosporaceae; genus Phytophthora; species Phytophthora nicotianae. Next base: position 826,428 of record NW_008649015.1, on the reverse strand, counting down.
AAAAATTTGTTTTATAGGGCTAGGTGTAATTCAATACAAATAGATAGATAAGTGACTGTACGGGCTACTATTCGGATGTTGTTTCAGGAAGAGTAAGCTCTACTTCGTTCCGAAGCACTATTTAACCCGTATAAAAAAATCTTTTTGTGTAAACAACACTTCTCCGTGGTCGTACTTACTGCATGACCGGCCCCCCAACCAGAGCACAAAATACAAACGAGCGAGGGAAGCGACGGACGGGAGACGTCGAGATGGAGGGTAAGGCAGCGCTGGACGACGCCACGGAGCGCAAGAAGGCGCTGCTGGTATACAAGAGTAACCTCCAGTCGGCCTCCGACGACGACGACGATGCCTCAGACGAGGAAGAGGACGTGCCGGGTGTTAAGAGCGACGTGAGGGTTCCACCACCGCCAGCCAGAGTCGAGGACATGGAGGCACCCCGAGGTCTAACGAAACAGAATGTAGCCTTGGGTGAAGAGGACGACGAAGCGGATGCGTATGAGGAGGAGGAAGGCGGTGTACAGGTAGAGAAGGACGATGACGAGTCACTCAACGCGCCATCTGACGACGACTTGGACAGCACTGCGACACCGAGACGCTCCGAGACCGACGAAGACGATGACGAGTCGCCTAAGAGAGCAGAATCCCTTAACGCATCAACCCCAGCTCTAGAGGAGAGGAACAATATGAAGAATATGCCAGCGCACAGCGAGACGGACTCGGCATCGGAAGCAGCTGCGAACCGTGCGCCATCGCCCAGTCCCAGCAATGCTAGTGCCCAGCACGTGGACGACTCGACGACATTGACGCTCAAATCAGGCACCTCCAATGTGGGAGCGATCATCGCAGCTCGCCGTCGCACTGTGGCTCGCAAAGAGTGCGAGGCATGTCATGAACCGCGCAATGGGCGACGGGCGCTGCTGTGTCAGCAGTGCAAGTGCATGTACCACACGAGCTGCTTCCGTCAGCAGTTCCCCAAACTAGTGCCGGCCGCCAATCGCCAGTGGTATTGTCCAGACTGCGAGCCAGCCGTCAAGACCGCTTCGACTGAGAAACCTCCTGCTAACACGCCCCGCAAGCAGCACCGCAGCGATTTTTCTGCCAAAGGCCGAGCTAGTCGTGGTTCCAAGTCTTCTTCCTCTACAAACCGAGGCAAGGGTGAAATTGATGACAAGGCCGGGGTAGCAGGAGATGTAACTGGTACTGCTGCTGAGACGGAGGTACAGCGCTTGACGGATCTAGCTTTGCGCGGCGGGAAGAACATCAACTCTACGATACTGGAGCAGACAGGGGAGATGTTACATATCACGCAGACTCTAACGAAGGAGATCAACAGCGTCATGGGCCCGAATTGGCTTGAATATTCCAATGGCGCTGGAAATGGCAGTATTCACGGTGCTAGCACTGGCAATAACGACGTCAAACGTGAACAGCAACATCAACAACAGGTCGAATCTCCGCCCCCACCTCCGTTCCTGTTGGTTCCTGCATCATCAGCACACGCGTCTTCCGCTGCTTCTTCGCAGATTGTTGCAACAAACGATGCAAGTGCCAGTAACGGGAACAATGCCGGAATCTCAGAGAAAGATGTACTTCTGCGTCGAGTGCACAATGGCTTGGATTCCTTGAAGCAGCTGCTGGAGCAGCTACAAGTTGCAGGCATCCAGTTCGAGGTTGACTTTATTAGGGAGGCTAAAGCAACTCCCAACCAAGATCGCAAGTCTACATCGGCCAGTGGAGCCAGAAAGCAGGCGACAGGAACGGCCGGTCGATCTGCATCGGGCTCGAAAGGAAAGAGTGGCGCAAGTCGCTTGTATTCATCGAAGCAGATTCAGAAGCTGGAGGAATGGTACCAGCGATCCTCTCGACCCGAGTCTAGCGAGATCCACTCGATGTACCGCATCATCAATTGTCCAGACTATGCGGATCCAGAGTTGCAACCGGAAGGCATTTCAGTGAAGCAGATCCGCATCTGGTTTGACAACAGGCGTGCGAAGGAACGTCTGGACTACATGCGCCTCAAGATGAAGGACATTTCTACTACTGACATGGATGCTGACAGTGTCAAGAAGATGAAGGCTGCGTACATCGACGAAGCCAAGGAAGTGCTTGAGGCGCGAGTGTCACGGATGCGCGAGAATGGACAGGGCTCTGGCCATGTCGTTGATGAAGCGGATATGGCTTTGATTGCAAACACTGCAGACCAACCCATGCACGGCAGAGCGCCTAAAGCAATTCCATGTGGAGGATCGATGAGAGATGGGGTTGATAGACCTCCTACTTCTGGATCGAGCGTCCAGAAAAAGCGAATTCGAATCGATCATGTTGCTTCCGTGAGGAAGGCACTTAGGGACGCTCGTGACGCTGGCAAGAGCGAAGAGGAAACCAAAGCGTTACGTCTTGCTGCGATCGAACGTGCTCGAGAGAGGTTGCATGTTCCTTATAAGAATGCTCGCACTGGAGCGTCCAAACCGCTTGGAAAAGAGGAAGTCTCACACATCAAGATGAAGATGCTGAAGATGCTAGAGGAAGACGCATCTGCTGAGGAACTCACGGACATCATCGAGTTGTTGCTGTCTCTTATTATCCCGCGCGCCGTGCTGATTGAGTCAGGAATACAGCGGCAGTTGGAATTGGTTCTGATTGCTCACAAGGATAACAAGGAGCTTGTGCGACAGACGAAGAAGCTGCAAGACGAGTTTCAATGGATTGTGGAGAACGGAGATGCCCCGAGTGTGGTGGCTGCGATGGCTGGGGAGGCCAGTACTAACAAGAAGCGGAAGGAGAAACCACGGTCGCTACTGCTGAGTGTGGATACCGAATCTTTGCCTGGAACACCCGGATCGTCGCCGAGTTCAGGCCCGACACCTTCACCAGAGTCGCGGCGACCGCGTGTTAAGTTCTCCCTGGCTCAGCTGGTGAAGCTTGAGAAGTACTTTCACAAGGAAGACACTCCGAGCAAGAAGAAATTGGACAAAATTGCGGCGCGTTTGAATGCAATCGCGTCTTCGGACCCGTCGAGCGATGCGGCGCAGAGATCTATCGACTACAAGCAGATTCGCTGCTGGTTCTACAAGCGACGGTCTGCAAATCAACCGCCTCAAGCCTTGAGTGGTGCGGATCTGCATATTGATGACGCCGCCTCGAGCTCGTCTAGCTCCAGTGATACAGAGTCGGACAACGATACTAAATCGGAAAAAGGCTCCAAGTCCCGCGCCAAGTCGAAGTCAAAGACATTGGCCATTGCTCCTGGTGGGTCTGGTGCGAAGCGTAAAGCTGCTGTGAGTGACGATAAAAGTAACGCTAAGCGTTCTAAAACGGAGACTCCTAACGTCCATACTGCAGCTACAGAGACGACAGAAACAGTCAGTAGAAGCGACGAAGACTCCGCCGGAAGTGCACAAGCAGGACGGATCTTCAACGTGAAGCAGCTCGCAACAATAATCGAAGAGTACGAAAAGAACCCACGGCCGACTGTGGCTCGACTGGAGGAGTTGCTGAAGGTGCTGAACCAAGATGATCATACGGACGAGTACTCTGGGAATGCACTTGGAGTGACGAAGCAGCAGATCAAGACGTGGTTCTCTAACCGCCGCGCAAAGGAGCGTCTTGACCTTATTAAGATGAAGATCAAGGAGACGCGTGCAGGCCTCCAGGGGAGCAGTGAGTCGGACTCGGACGATGATGAACTCGAAGAAACGGAATCGATGCCTACAATTGCGCTTCCAGCCACCTCTGGTGAAAGGCGAACAGTAGTTGACGAGGCAGAGGATATGAAAGTTGATGCATGAATAGGTCGGTCAACCATGCTCAGTTCTGAGGCTCTAATGTGCTTTTTACCCCCTTTTCTATGGATAATCCATTGTCTAGTTCAGTTGGGGCCGACGTAGTTCATCGATGGCCACTGGCAATTTGACTGTGTCAATGAGCTTGACCATGCGGTAGGAGGATTCGACTGAAGTGATGCACTGCTTCAACGTCTTGCACAGGACGGGGTCATCCAGTGAATCGAGTTGGCGTAGCAAAGGATAAAGACCTCCATACTCAATGAGCAACTGCACCGCTTTCTCGTCGGTCAAGTTACTCACTCTAGGAAGCCTCTTCCAGTGGTGACCACACAGCGCATGGAAGTCGGGCAGCAACTTGGGGTGCAAGCCAAAAAATCTTCCACGCAAGTTTCGCTCGCGGATATATCGACGTCTGGATGGTTGGTAGATCTCCACAACGGCAGGAGCCAGGTCGATGCTGTCGGATACACTACTGTCTGTGGCTTCTGCGTCAGTTTCTACGTTGACGCCATCATGAACGAGCTGCAAGAAGTCATTGTCGTTGGAAATGAGCAGTACGTCGAAGCCAGCAGTCGTATACTGCGTCGAGTATGAGGCAATGATATCGTCCGCCTCCATCCCCGGGCGCTCGATGCAGTTCACGTTGGCCTTGCTGAAAACTTCTTTAGCGTATGCAAACTGCGGCACTAGTGACTGTGGTGTCGGCGCTCGGTCCGTCTTGTAGTCTGGCTGGATGATTCGTCTGGTGGTGGGGCGCTGTCTCGAGTCGAACACGACGGAAATGTGTTCAGGCTGGTGCGTCTTGTCCATCCGCCGTAGAAGTCGCAGAAGACCATCCACCGCGCCAGTCTGGATTCCGTCACTGTACAACCAAAGCACACAAAGGCGTTAGTCAGGGATGGCATTAAGTAGGCAAAATGGTGCCATCACCACGCACTGCTCGACGGTGGACAGCGGATCGTAGAAATGATAGAGCGCGTTGTTGCCGTCCACCAACAGACTCTTCTTCCGACAGATTGGTGCCTCCTCCAGCACTGCTGCAGCCGTAGCTAGCGAGCGTCGCCTACTGTTCACACAGGCGCCAGCAATTCCTCGCTGTAGCTGCACGCCTCTCATTGTTGACTGGAAGTTGTGCTTGTCATTGCTGTCAGATGGTCCCCTCCAATAACAACCTTTGCACCTAATCAGGTCTTTATTGCAAGGTAATAAATAAAGAATAGTTGTTCGAAAGCTCTTCACTTTACCATGGCGGAAAAGGAAGCGTTCTTGCCGGTAGCGCGGCAGTCGCCCGGCGCCACATCGAGCCGCATCTGCTCGGCCGTGACGTTCTTCCCCTTCTACGCAGCGCAGAGACTGCTGTCGTGTCTGGGCTACACGCACTCTATCCGTATGCAGAGCGGCCGAACGTACGCGAGTTTCCAGTTCTGTCGATGTCGGTATTTGTTATTGATTGACCTGTTGTGCTCTGTAGGGTGATAGTCAGCTCAGAGATTGCGCAGGGAGGCTTCTCTTTCGTCTATAAGGCCAGAGACACCGACACGGGCGAGGCTTTCGCTCTCAAGAAGATTCTATGTCAGACGAACGAGCAGGTGCAACTAGCCAAAGCGGAGATTCAAGCGCACAAGGCTTTTGCGCACCCGAACATCATGCCACTCTGTGACTACGCCGTGGTATCCACTGGTGTAGAGATGTTCGAATATTACCTACTGTTTCCGTTCATGGAGGTGCTTCAGCTTTTGGTATATTTTTTACTAGCTTATGGAGTTGGGACTAACTTCTCGGTTGTGGACAGAATGGAACGCTGCGTGATATGATTAACACTGCAATCAGGTATTAACTAGCTGTGAGTTGTTATGTGTGTGTTGCTTCTTTGCTAACAGTTTCCGGGTTAATGCGAGGGCAGCCAAGACGTCCGGATTCCTGAGGCGCAGATTCTGGACATGTTTCTCCAGATTTGTCGGGCTGTAGCAGAGCTACACTCCAAGTCGCCGCCGCTCGCACATCGTGATATTAAGGTAATGAATAGCTGTGTTACTGGATACTTGTGCTATTGGGTTTCTTACTGATGGTTTATTCGTTGCAGCCGGAGAATGTCATGCTGTCCGACGAGGGCGAGCCGCTGCTAACGGACTTCGGCTCCGTCACCAATGCTGACGTCACTATCTCTAAGCGCTCCGACGCACTATTACTACAAGAGCACGCTGCACAGCAGAGCTCGATGGCGTATCGCGCACCAGGTACGGAAGCAGAGCTTACTCGTTGACGTTACTCCTGCTGGACTCATGTTGTTTCATCTTTCCCAGAGCTCTACGATGTGCCGGATAATACGCACATTTCCAGCGCCACTGATGTGTGGTCGCTAGGCTGTCTGCTGTACGCAATGGCGTTCGGGTACTCGCCGTTCGAGTGCTCCTTCTACGACTCGGGCGTCGTTCGCGTGGTGGAGTGCACATACCTGGCGGTGATTGGACCTATCAAGTTCCCGAAGAACTGCTCGTACTCCTCCAAGTTCTGTGAGATGATTCGGTGAGTAGGTATCTGCGGTATGTCTGGGTTTACATGTGGCTTATGACAACGTTGTCATGGTTGTGCAAACTGCAGGTGGATCCTGAATCAAGACGCAACCGCCCGACCAACAGTGTTCAATGTGATTGAGCGGCTGCATAACCTTAACGAGTAAATGTAATGGTGAAAACGAGCCGCGTAGCCCGTACGAATGCAATACCTTGCGTTGTTCTTCAAAGTCACTAGCACGATGTAGCTTTAATGACAAGTAAACGGTGGCGGGAGACTGGTGCCATAGGTATGAAGCTGGCTAACCACATTTTCAAGTCAAGCAGCATCGCCAGATGCAGTAGTTCTGAACGACGATACAGCAGAAATAAAGCACTGTGCACCACGCTAGATGTCTTCCGTTGGATAAGTCATGAATCCGGTGGAATTTCCATCGTTGTTTTTTCGCGCAGATAAACAAATCAAACTTTTGGACACAAAGTTCGTCGTGGATTGGTTGTGCATTGCAATATTTCGTGAGTAGCACGTCGAGGATTGGCTGAGTATCACAATATTTACATGAGTAACGAAAGAGATTGTGAAGCCAGTTGAGCAAGTGCAAGCAAGGCCTCCAGAGTCGAGTAGTCATCGGTCGAATCGCTCGGCATCACCAGAGGCAGGGGGAGAGCAACCGCAGAAAAATAAGCACAATGGCGATGGGAAAGTCGAAGTCCAAGAGCAGCGGCAAGCTGTCGGATAAGGACATGGAGCAGCACCGTGAGTACATGAAGAAGTACAAAATGCAGTCGAGCGACCTGGACAAGCACGAGGTGCACTACAAGGACCACTACGAGCTGCTGGGGATCTCTCGCGACGCGTCACACACGGAGGTGCGTCAGCAGCAGAGGGTAGATAGGAGAAATTGTGCGGAACTAACGGAGACCCCCTCGCTGCTATTGTTGTTTTAGATCCGGAAGGCTTACAGAAAGTTGGCACTCAAGTGCCACCCAGACAGGAAACCGTCGCCCGAGGCACTGGCGCGGTGGGAGGGTGTGCCGGCGGCGTACGCGGTGCTATCGAACCCAAACGACCGCGCCGAATATGACGCCACCTTACCAACGCGCGATGCGCTAGTAGAGTTCTACCGTGCCTACAACCCGGCCAAATTGGACAACGCCACCATCGACACCATCATCGACGGCTGGTACGGCCGCGAAGTTGAGCTCTTTGAGATGCTCAACGCCAAGTATGAGGTGGCGCCGCATCAGGGCACCACGAAGGCCGCTCAGCGCGCTGCTGCGATGTCGGTATCACGGGAGAAGGCGCACAAGATCGCGATGGACAACCAGACGTACAAGTCGAAAGACGCCGCGAATGCTGAGATCACATGGACGGGGGCTATTGGATCGGCCTTCTGCTGTAAGAGCGTGCTCTCACGCTGGTTCAGCACCACTTACTACGAGGTGGACACGACCAGTCCAGGATTCCTGGGGTCGCACGGCGCCTCGGATACACCCGGCCAGGCCATGCCCATGAATCTACAGTCCCCGGCTACACCCTCGCAGCTATCGCAACCTGTGAGTCCGGAGTTCGAGCCGCCTGTTGATGCAGACAACTCGTCCACAGCTACGACTGCTGACGGATCGCCACCCAGCGGAGACGAAAGCTGCGCAAGGTCAAGGAACGACTACAGAGCTTCGCCGCCAGGCCCACGAGCCTCGCAAACGAACGTCGCAGCGGCTAGCTAAGTGTTTAAAGCCCGTGAGGTTTGGATGTGGTGCAGATTGTTGCCATTTTACATGCTTCACATCCGTACTGGTGTCAGGAGTAGATGCCGAATAAATTATCAATGTCTTCCAAGTAGTAGTATAATGCCTACGCTGCAGCGTGCTTCTTGCTAACTGACGTGACTGGTAGTAGAAGTTGGTGGAGTGTCGTTGTCACACAGGCCGACTTACGAAAAGTCTGCCAGCGGCTCCGTGGAAAGTGAAAGTGACCAAGAGATCGCGCCCTTGCTCCAGTCAAGCTCAGCTTCCTTCATCCAGTCGTTCATCCAGTTGCTCTTCTTCAGGATCTCCTGAGCGCAGGGCTTGAGTGTGGCATCTCCATCTGACAGCTCCTCTTGCGACAGGTCTGTCAGAGTCAAATCCACGAAGGCGGACGGGTCATTCCACTCGTCAGCACTTAGAGGCGAGGGGGACTGGTCCATGGTCGAAGCGAATCCAAGCATCAAGCTGACTCCATCCTTCATGGACGGCGCGCTGTTGTCCTCCTTCGCGGTCGCAGTCAACTTCGTATTGTCCTCGACTTTCACGACGGGAACGCGCGTTATGAGGCTGGAGACTGGGGGAAGTACGACTTGTTCGGGGGTTGCATCATCGTCGGATCTCTGATTAGTCTCTGAGGCTGGACGCGGAGCGATGACGCTCTTAGTGGAGGGACAGGCGTCACTTGCCGAGACGCTGGTGAATTCGACCTTTTGTCCGATTTTCTTGGCAAACTTGCAGAATTCACGGGTCCAGTAGTCCGCCTCAGCAGCTTTGAGCTCCTGGATGTTGAGGTTGGGCCCGAACTTGCAGCGGTACTGGACGTGCCAATAGTAGTGGTTGCGTAGGTTCGAGAGCTGCTTCTGGAGCTTCACGTGCAGATTGTAGCAGTAGTTCTTCTCGCGTTGGTAGAAGAAATTCTGCTTGCCGATAGCCTGGCCCGTGTATTTCTTGGTCACGCGCAGCGGGTCGCACTGCAGCATGTTGGCCATGAACACGCGCAGGTGCAGCCCATCCGCGAGCGGCAGCGCACCCAGCTTGAACTGTTTCATCAGCAGGTTGGCGTATTTGTGCTCATCGATACTCCACTTGCCCTTACGCGCACTCGTGTTCGACCGGTTCTTGCTTTCACGGAACACGAGTACGTTGCTCACGGGCTCGTTGCACACCTCGCAGTGTGTCGCTGGCCATGCGAAGATGCAGCGAGGGTGGAAGCGATGTCCGCATCCGTCCAGCTCCAGAATCGCGCCACAGGACTTGCAAGCCTCGCAGCGCGTCGAGTTGTCGCCTTCCGGGGTGGCAGGAGCGGCAGCGTCGTGGTCCATTGCAGCGCCTCTGAAATTGTAGAGTGGAGCTCTTTACGCAGTGCATTGAACCAAAAAGTGTATCGTCTGCAACAATGAGAACGTTCTCTAAATGGAGGATTCTGATTGGATAACGATTGCCAACCGTCCCGTAGGGAACGTGGCGGAGCAGCTCTCTCCATACCGTCCACAGTGTCCACGGGGCCCCCAGAAAGAAGACCAGCACCTCGAACGCCTGCTCGTATTGGCGGAGTGCTTGGTGGTTTGGTTTTAGGTGGTCTGGTACGCCCTGCGGATCCGGACAGTAGCTGCGGAAAGCGTCCCGTTGCCGCTGACCGGCAGGAAACTTGGAGTTCAACCAGTCGATATGTGTCTGCATTTCTGTGGCTTACACCAAACAGTGTGGTGCACCTAAATTCTATCAAACAGCATAGCGTTTACCTACCCGCTTAGTACCGGTTTTTTACGGGTAAATTGTCCGATAGTTAAGTCCAGAAAAATCGGTAACTGTTTCAACTCCGGACACTGTGAAAAAGAAACAAGTCAACCCAATGTTGTGAAAAAAGCATTTTTTCTTTTGCTTGCTTTTACCCGAAAATCCAGGATTTTCTGGAAAATCCAGGATCGTCATTGGATAGAAACAAATTAAAAGTACCGCATAATTACCGGTAAACCGCCGTTAAAGTGTATGCTCTATAAAATAATGCTCTTAAACTGACTAGGTGCGGTAATTGACCTGCTCTCGCGTACCGTAGCACATCGCTTAAATACGTCCTAGGAAATATCATAATTTATTCCGGTGTACAGTGTAAAGCAACGATTGGCCAATATAGACTTCATTAAAAAGGTAAGCGCAGTGTGTGGTCTTGAGCATTTTGCTTGTAGACCCCCTGCATTATGATCTCGCGAGTGGGCCTTACTGCTGCTGCCAAGAGTGGCGCTGTCTCTCGAGCAGTACGTTAATCTGCACCTGCTATATGAAGGTGTAACGCCATTAGCATCTCTGACTTTGTCTCTGTGCTACCACAGCTCTCGACCTCGGCCTCAGAGACCTACTCGTTCGTCCAGGCTCGCGCCGAGTACCGCAAGGAGATCGCGTCGCTCCGCAAGGACTTTATTGAGGAGGAGAAACGCCGCAGAGAGAAACTCGCGCGTGATGCAGAGTACGTGAAGCGGCAAATTTTCGGCTGCGATAGGAACGAAAAGCACTAACTCGACTATTTCTCGCATACAGGGCTCAGCGCCAGAAAATTATGAAGGCTAAGGCGGCCCGACTAGAGATTAAGCGCCAGCAGCAGGCAATCCGCGCTAAGGAGGTCGCTCGTGAGAAGGCCATCCACGACGAGAAAGTCAGGTGGGTCTCTTGAAGTGGCAATGCACATGTCGGCTGGGCACTTCTCGCTTGTCATTACTCAAGAGATTGTGCCCGCCGCGGACAAGCAGAAATCGTCGAGTAACTGATGAAATGTGGTTTCTGCTTGCAGGAAATACTTCGAGGAGAAGGTGGTGGTGCGCCAGGAGCGGAACGCCGAAGTGGAGCGCCGTCGCGAGGCACTGGTGGCCTCGTTGCGCCAACAGAGTGCCAAGTGGACAACCGGGGAGAATTACGCGGAGAAGCTCAAGGAGGACGTCTTCATCTACTCTCCGCAGCAGATCTCAGCCCGGGGCTCGTTCGACCCGTCGAGCACGTCGGGCAGCGCCGTTTCCTGGCTCGAGAAGCTCCAGCGGATGAAGCCTGCTGGAGTGCAAGACACCAGCGACGAGGCTGCCGCATCTGCCGTTGCGTCGGCTGCCGACGAGGAGGATGCCACCACGTACGTCTCCAGCGACGACGACGGCGTGGAAGCTTCCAAGCCGAAGAAGGAGGACGAATAAGCCAAAAGAGCGGAGCACCCGTACTATTTCTCTCCTTGACACGAGTACACACTACCTAGACACTTGTTGAGCCCTGTTTATTGCGTTGCTTGTCTTAATGATCTTGGCGCCTGCGTTGCCGGCTCCTGAGCCGAATAGACCGTAGTTGAAGCTCCTTTTCGTACTTAGTCCGATAGTAGGGAGGCGTTGAAATCTTAGAAATCTTTCTAGCGGCCGAAGCGAAGCATCGAGTAGATTGAAGAGTGATGGTGACGGCGGAGCAGGCCTTCCAGGCGAACGCAGCGGCGGTGGTGCGTGACTACTACGTGGAGCCGCGAATCGGTGCGTCTTGAGTCGATTGTGAGTGTGTGGACTGCCCGTGATTGATCCGCTTTGGATCTTCCGCAGATTACCGCACCATCTCGGGTGTGAACGGCCCGCTGGTCATTCTGGAGAATGTCAAGGTGCGTTGAACCGGCAGATCCACTGCGCAGTCGGGTGTACTGATGTGGCGCTTATTTTCTTCTTGTTTAGCTGCCCAAGTTCGCCGAGATCGTTAACCTGACGCTGGCCAGCGGCGAAAAGCGCCAGGGTAAAGTACTGGAAGTGCAGGGCAGCAAGGCCGTTGTGCAGGTGTTCGAAGGCACGGATGGCATCGATAACCGCCACACACACTGTGAGTTCACGGGCGATGTCCTGAAGATGGCCATCTCGGAGGAAATGTTGGGTCGCGCCTTCAACGGCTCCGGTAAGGCCATCGACGGCGCCCCTGCCGTCGTGGCTGAAGAATACTTGGACATCGAGGGCCAGCCCATCAACCCGTCGTGCCGTGACTATCCCAAGGAGATGATTCAAACGGGTATCTCCGCTATTGACGTGATGAACTCCATCGCTCGTGGACAGAAGATCCCGCTCTTCTCCGCCGCTGGTCTGCCCCACAACGAGGTACTAGGCAACAATGCTCGAGTTTGTATTACGCTAGAGCTGACTGTATATTGTGTGTGTGCTATGCAGATTGCCGCGCAAATTGTACGCCAGGCGGGTCTGGTGCAACGCAAGGACGTGGTGGACTCCCACGATGACAACTTCGCCATTGTGTTCGGTGCTATGGGTGTCAACATGGAGACAGCTCGTTTCTTCCGTAACGATTTCGAGGAGAGTGGATCTATGCAGAAGACGGCGCTGTTCATGAATCTGGCCAATGATCCTACCATTGAGCGTATTGTGACGCCGCGCCTGGCGTTGACCACGGCCGAGTATCTCGCCTACGAGCGCGACATGCACGTGCTGGTCATCCTGACGGATATGAGTTCGTACGCTGATGCCCTTCGCGAGGTGTCTGCTGCCCGTGAAGAAGTGCCCGGACGTCGTGGTTACCCTGGTTACATGTACACGGATCTGTCGACACTGTACGAGCGTGCTGGTCGTGTGACGGGCCGCAATGGTTCCATCACGCAGCTACCCATTTTGACCATGCCCAACGATGATATCACTCACCCCATTCCGGATTTGACGGGCTACATTACGGAAGGACAGGTAATTATTGGATCGTACTGCCATCACAACGAGATTTGGCTTGCTAACGTGATATTTGTTGCTGTTGTTGCTGTAGATTTACGTGGATCGTCAGCTGCACAACCGTCAGATCTTCCCGCCTATTAACGTGTTGCCATCGTTGTCGCGTTTGATGAAGAGTGCTATTGGCGAGGGTATGACGCGCGATGATCACAGCGCAGTGTCGAATCAGCTGGTAGGGTGACTATGAGTTGGTGAACTCGTGTGATCTAGATCTTGACGGTTTGTTTGATGTGTTCATGTGTAATAGTATGCTAGTTACGCTACCGGCAAGGATGTCCAGGCCATGAAGGCTGTGGTCGGTGAGGAGGCTCTTTCGCTGGAAGACCATCTGTACCTCAAGTTTACGGACAAGTTCGAGGGGAAGTTCATCGCGCAGGGTCCGTACCAGTCGCGTGACATCTTCGAGTCATTGGACCTCGCTTGGTCGCTCTTCCGCGCATTCCCGAAGGAGTTGTTGAAGAAGATTCCGAAGAAGCATCTGGACACGTACTATGCGCGTCGGACGCAAGCGCGTGAGGAGAAGGAAGAGGTGGCGTCCTGTTGATGTGGAGTTTGTGAACGATACGACCGATGACTGACGTTTTGTATGCTTTGCGATGTGTAGTGAGCGAGCTTGCCATGCTGAGCCCTTCTGGGTGCTATTGATGCTGCGTTCGTGGCAATGGATAAGGATTACAGTATCTGCGAGGGTTCTAGCATCGCATTTCTTCTTTCAAGCTCTGCACTTGTTCCAAATGTGTTGAAGAATCTACAAGTAAAATGAGAGCTGTTTGAAGAGTTTATTAAGTTACTTGCTTTGTGGTATTGGCAGCAGATGGCTTGCGCCTTCGTCGTCTAACTGCTGGTGGCGGTTGCGCTGGTTGCCATTCAGGGTCTGTATGTTGAAGCACAAGACGACATTGCCGTACACTGAAGTGCCGTTTGCGGCACGATTCGCACATTCGTTTGAACTCTGGGGTTTTAGCTGCACAGCGGGGCATACACAGCGGTATTAGAGCAACAATACAATAGCGAGGTAGTACTACAGTAGGAAATGCTCACCTGGAGGCCGAACGGGGACTACACTTCGAGCTGGTAAAGGCGTCTGCAACTGTGGTTGCCACTGCGACATTGGCATCAGCCCTCTCACGGCTTGAGGATTGAACATCAGTTGTGGAGCTCCAGGAAATGCTAAGAGCATGTTGAACATTGAGTGTGCTGGAGGCAGAGCGATCTTGGGGACGCTATTCCCGACCATGGCTGGCTTAATCGGCTGCTCTGCACTACTGGCCATTGGAATAGGTGATATGTGCGGAGGCATTGGCAACGATGGGGTCGCTGTAGGCATAGCTAGCTGGTTTGCAAGCAGCAGGTTCATAGGCGCCATTGGAGGAGCAGAACCTGGTGCAGAAGCTCCTTTCGTCGCTTGTAAGAACGCAGCGATATGTTGGTGCGCACGCAGCTGATTCGCCAGTGCTATGCCTCCACTCCCTTGTTGTGTGTTCTTCTCTCCTGACTTTGCAGTAGCGACCTCCAACATGCCATTTGCATTTTCGTTCATGATTGCACTGACGCCTTCCTCCTCCAGCACTTGATGTCGCGACTTGATCCATTGCTCCTTGGATCGTTGGATTTCACGAACCCTTTCGCCTGCTTCGATAGCTGTAAGCAATGCACCACGTTGCGCTTTCTTTTTTACCGCTTTCTGTTTTGCTGTCGTATTTTTCTCCGCTGTTGGAGCAGACTCTTGTCCATTCGCAGCGTCGGTAGTCAGATCAACTACTACTGGAGGCTCCGATTCATCGCTCTTCGTCTGCAATGGCAACTACAGTGTTAGATAATATACAATAGTAGAGGAATATCATGGGGCTGCAAGACGCAGTACCGTGGTGAGATTGCTGATGTTGTTGCTGTTAGTATTGCTGTAGACACCGAACATGGAGTCGATGAACTCGGCCATCTCCATCAGGTCTCGGTGCAGAATGCGCTGGTACCTACAGCAAACACCACGTTCACTACTGCAACACATTACTACAGCTTCATTACGCAAGACCACTCACGCGATAAGTCCTTCTACGTCTCCTTCAGCTTGGCTCTCGGCCGCCGCTACGATCAAGTCCTCGTTGACGGTTAGCATCTATGAGTGAACACAGCAATATTGAGCCTCTGGAGACACGATACAGCACAAGAGAGAGAGAGAGAGAAGCGCGTACGTCTGCAAACACATCCGAGATGGAGGAAGCGGCCCCGCTGTCCTCGTTGTCCGCTGCGGCCGCAGAAGAAGCCGACCAGCGCAGGCTGTTGCTCATCTTGGAGCAAATTGCATTTGGCGGGAATAGGGAAAATACAACCTAAATAGTGGACCCTATTTGGCGCCATGGGATCGAAGCCCGTCCTTCCTCCTTCACTATTAGCGATGAAGGAGCATTTAAGCATTTAAATACCAGAGGAAGGTAGCTTGTTTAGACTACACTGTAGTCGATGTCGAATAAAATTAAGAATTACGTATCAAAATCGCTATCGGAGATGTCATCGTAGACCCATTGATCTTCCTCGGCGTCGATGTCAACCATCAACAAGTCTCCCTCTGCAAATAAAATAACATCATAGTTAAGCACCGAGCTGGAAATGAAGTCATATACTGATAAACCTCTGACGCACCACTGCACGTTTCCCAGTCGAGCATGTCCACTGCGAGTCGCTCTACCAGCGAGCACGATGTTTTCTTCTGCGTCGTTTTCTGCTTCTTCGGTTTGGTGGTAGACGTGGTACGCGCATTCTTCTTCTTCTTTGCCGTCTCAATAGCCGGTGCCCACACATGTGCGCGTTGCGCCTGTTGAATCGGGCGCAACGATTCTGGACCTGCTTCCTGTTGTCTTGACTGTGCATCCGCGAGCTCACTAATCTGCGAGAGCACATTTAGCTGTGACGCGGGTGACAGCTGAAGCTCTCTGTGTGTATTCTGCAATCTGGAGTCGGTCTCTGAGCGTGCACATGTCAAATTATAGTACACAGCATACTAGATATCTATCACGTTACCGTTTTGCCGAGGCGCTGAGACCTGTGCAGCACACACCGCACTCGATGTCTCCGCCGTCTCCGACTGTCGCTGCTCCTCAACTGCCGCTGAGTAGGCCCATATACACGGGGACAGGGGCGAGTCTTCGTCCAGCACCGTCTCGGCATCGCTGTTGGGTGTCATCAATCAAGTTGAAGTGAACCATTCGTACTTAGTATGACATCTCCCATCGATTATGAACGTTGCAGAAGCATCGCAGTAAGCGACACAATCAAATCTGCCAGATCATGGAGCTGCGTTTCCGGGGCAAGAAGAGCGGCGAGGACGCGGATACCGTCGGCTTCTGGTAGGCATTGAAGGAAGCGGAGTGTATGAGTTTTTATCCATGGCTTCTCACGGTTTGCTACCTGTTTGCAGGCTGTGCGAGGGCCGGAAGAAACGCCGCGTGGTGGGCAACAAGACGCAGTCGTTAATATCGGCTGCACCCGAGTGGGAGCTGAAGCATGTACTGGAGAACACGGAACTGCAGTTTATGAATGAGTCCACGGGGCTCCTAGTGCCTCGTGATGAGGAGATGGGTAAGTTCATCTCGGAGCGTGACGTGGTGCGACTCTGCTCAATGGAGGAACTGGACGCGCTGTTGGAGAAGTTCGCTACACGCGATCAGGACATAGCGGCGGAGATGATGCACCCCAAGTCCACGACACCAATCACCGCAGCTCTGTAAGACCCTCGGACGTCGTGGGAGTCTACAAGTGGGGGATAGATACTAACATAAGCCCTTTGTTGCTGCAGGTCCCGTCTGAAGAAGATGAGCGTCACCAATCCGACGTTGAAGAAGCTGCAGCAGACGCTAGATGAGCACACGAGTCACCATTCCGCGGCAAAAGGCAGCGAAGCCGACGCATTGGACCAATTTCCGGAGGTGGATCCGATCTTTGAGGGCGGCGAGATCGAAGAGATCACTGGAGACTTTGGAAACCTCCCGAGAACGTGTGATATGTGCGAAGTTTCGTGGCCTGGCGATGCGTCGGAAAGTATGTATCGATGGACGAAGCTGGGGATTATCACGCATCAAGGCTGTGCGCAGTTCACTGCCGACGTGTTGGCGCAGCATCCGGAGATCACAACTCGTGAGGAGTTTCTGAGTATGTCCAAGACTCCAGTGTCGAGTCTGAACAAGCCTGGCACTTTCCACGTAACTGTACACCGTGCAATGGAGCTACCAGGGACGCAGTTACTTGGCAAACAGACACCATATGCAAGACTATCGCTGCTCCCCTGGAAGGAGCCAATGCAGACCAAACCCGTTGAAAATGGTGGCCGCAACCCAGTGTGGATTAGCACACATGACAACGCGATGCAATTCTCGCACATGTACAACAGCACTATCACTCCAATCCCGCTGCTGGAGATTGAGGTGTATAACTACAACTACCTTGCTGACGACCAAATCGCTTGCACATTAGTGGACATGAGTCCGTTGCTCCGATATCCCAACATTGAGGCGAAAAGGTGGTTTACGTTGTCTTCTCGAGCCTTGCTTACTCAAAGCACAGGCCAGCCCAAGATTATGCTCGCGATCAAGTTTGTACCGACAGAAGGGGAGATCAGCACCACCAACGCGCACAAGTTCCGCGTCCATCAGCTTAAGTCCATCGGTTTAGCGATACCCGTGTGCGCGGTGTGTACGTCCAATTTGTGATCATCGAGATTATTGGCTGGTTGAGTAACTTTATCATGCTTACTTATATTTTGTGCGTTTTTAGGTGATCGTACCATCATGAATGCGCTGAAAAATATCTGGGGTTATCGATGCGAGTTGTGCGGGATCGACGTGCATAAAGGCTGCATGATGAAGGCTACAATTCAATGTGAATGTGTTGCCCAGGAATTATTAGGCGCCGATCAGGAGGAAAAAGAGCGCAGAGGAACTAAATTCCGCGTGTTGAATGATGGCGTATCGCGCCCATCGGGGGAACTTTACGTGACTTTCCGCGGTTTGCATTTGTGCACGAAACACTGTCGAGATGACTTTCACGCGAAGAATATCTTTGAAGGGGATTCGTACTGCCGGCTTAACTTCGACGGCATTGTGCATGAGACCAGCCCAGTACTGAAAAGTGCCGACCCGATGTACATGGAACATTTGTGCTTTAAAGTCCGCCATCCGAACTCGGCCTTCCGCATGGATGTGATCGATTTCAACTCGGATCAATGCATCGCACAGCTGCATGTTTCGCTCTTCCAGCTTCTCCAACGCGAAGCTGACAAATTCATTCGAACGAATTCAACGTTGAAGAAGCTCCGGGACCCACTTCGTCTCTTGAGCCTCAACAATGAGGCGAACCAAGCTGCTATCAACGACTCGTGGGCGGCGCTACCAGAACTGGACGACAAAGACCACTACAAATTGTCACCGCCCCCAGGGTCAAAGCTTCAGCCCGGTGAGAATCTTGGTTTTGTGCTGATCGATTTGGAGTATGTGGAACACAAAGAAGACTTGCTTCGGGTACGAGTGGATAACGACTCTTCTCTTCTCGAGCGGGAGGAGAAGGAGTTTTCGGTGGATTCATTGCGGATTACAATTGAACGGTTTGGCCGGGCAGTGAAGCTTTTCCAAGGGATTGATGCGGAATATGCCAGTGTCATTTCGTGGAAGAACAAGAAGAAGTCTACAGTGTTTTTCACTGCGTTTGTGTACAGCTGCTTGTTTGCCGATTTGGAGTATGCTCTATCTTACATCTTTGGAGGAATCCTCTTGTACATGTTGTATCGCCTGCATCTTCGGCTTGAAGGCGCTTTTGTCGCTCGTTGGGTTGGATATGAAGAATATGAACGTGAGCTGGAGGAGGCGCAGAAGCTGTACAGACCACTAGCAGACTTGCACGTTGCTGTCCATGAAGCGCATTTGTCTGAAGAGACAGACAGTCTTCTCATGGAATCACAGTCCCGTATGAAGGACGTCTCATCCTCGAAGCTGGGCTTTTATGTTCGTATCAAATATCGCCCCAATGACAAGCAATCCAAGACAGGAGACATGGTGTTAATTCCTTCTGGCTACGAAGAGACTACTGTCGCTTGGACAAATGCAGTGGGGAAGAGTCGCAAGTCAACGTGGCGGAAGAGTTCGCTTCCCTCAGCTGGATCCATACCACCTGTGACGCTGAGGAAAACGCTTCCGTTCCGAAATTTCAACGTGTCTTGGCGTCATGATCCTAGGACGTGTACGTGTGATCAATGTGCTGCTTACCAGCGAAGTCTGAAGGAAGAGGAACAAGAGACTATTGCCTGTGGTGTCGATCATCATGCCTTCTACTTCCCAATCCCACAAGCATCTCGAAAGAACTTTTCCGGTCGTGATGATCTGGTGCCGTGGTCGTCGTTTCCTGGCCTTTTGCAGTTCGATTTGTGTGTTTCACTGAGTGGTGAAGCGAAGGAGACGCCAGACTTGATAGCTGCGAGTACTACGATCCCGCTTCGGAGTCTGCTTAAGCGGGGTGACAACTCGAGAGAGATCCTCCTCCCGTTGACTTCATTTTCGGATGCAGACGATTCGGTGGAGCGCATTTCTCAAAGCTCAGAGAAGTCCGAGAACGATTATCTGATTGTACGCGCTGAGTTTCGAGTCCCTGAAGGGAGCTTGATGTCCTCGAGTGATAAACTTCTACTTACCGAAATGTGCGAGCGAAAGGAAATGGTACCTGTGCAGCCGGCGATAGCACGGAAGAAACGCCCTGTCAGCCACATCGACCGCAACTTCTCCGAGTTTGTGTGCGAGAGTATGGTTGAGAAAGAAAAGTCCAAGATCATCGGTGCAAACCTGTTTGACGCCTTCTGGAAAGTCAAAGACACTATCAGACAGCTACAGAACGAGATTGGCCGTGCGTGTGGGGCTCTAGCTTGTGCCGAGAACCTCTTGAACTGGACGCATCCATGGAAAACTGCAACTGCTTTCGTCGTGGTAGCTCTGCTGGCGCTCGTGTTTTCGGTTATCCGTGGGCGTTGGGCGATTCTTCTCTTTGGGCTTACGGAATTTGGCGCGGTTTTTGTCGACGATGCTCCAACTAGCAAGCGTGTGAGAAAAGTTCTCTGGAATTACTTGTCATCGCTCCCTACAGATCAGGACCTCATTGATCTGTACGAGCCTGAGCGCACTGTGTACATGAAGAAGCGCAAAACGCAGCTAGAAGAGGATGAAGAAACAGCTATTCGGCTTCGCTATCATGCGCTGTGGATTGGTAATATTTCATCGAAGCTCGAAGGAGATCGCTACGCTAAGGTGCGCTCTGCCTCGCTAAGTTGTTTCACTAGTGATTGTACTAATTTGCTGTTTTGCGATGCTGTTTGCTTATTGTATTCTACTAGAATTACTTCATGGTGTATCGTCCGTATCGCTTCTTGTTGTGGAAAAGCGAGGATGACGCTGAAGAGGGTTCCCAGCCACAACTACAGCTCGTGGTAGGTGCTTTAATTGGAGGGTTATCTTCGAGTACTTACCTGTGGTGTACTTCTGTGATGTGATGATAGTTTGATAAGCCACACGCTGTCACCGATAATAGTGACGACAAGGTGTTCACTTTCAGCGTGTCGGGAGTAAATGGTGCTGGAGGCGAAGGTGAGAGAGACTACAATCAGCAGTGTTGCACCTGGTACCTATGCTAACCGCAACAAATTTTCTTTTTGGTTTGTGCTTAACAGAAACTCGTGTGTTCACGTTGGATTCTCTGCAAAAGAAAAACGATCTCTTGGATACTATTCACCAGAGCTGCAGACTGTAGCTTCTATCAGCCGCTACAGGGGTCGTTCACTTAGCCGATTCTTTTAATCACTGACTGGAATGGTAAGGCCTTCCAGTTTGCCTACGATCTCTTCGTCTATCGACCGTGTGTTGGTTCCTATTTCCTTTCGGATAATCTCTAGCTTCCTGCCTATTTGTGCGAGAACTGTCTGCACGATTTGTCGCCTCCCAGTCCTGTAGGTGATAGCCGCACAGAGACGATCGGAAACATCTTCTTGCAGGAGTTGTTCATCATGTTCAGCAGTTCCCCACTGCGCAATCGTTTCTACTAGAATGTCGCGGAGCCATCGCAAGGCATCGCGCAGGGCTGTTTGCTCAGAAAACTCTGCGGCAGCTTCACTTTGGTCCTCGTCTGGCAACGGATCTGTGAGCGCCGCAAGGAAGTTGGGTGGGAACAACTCGTCCAGCGAGCTCTGGCGGTCAATACGGATCACTCGTTTCATGAAGCGCAGCTTCTTGCCGCGCGGACCAGCACGATCCTTATCAATTTCGACATCGACGTAGTCCCATTCATTGTCGGTCAGTGCAAAGCCATAGTCGAGCATCAGCTGGAAGTTGGATCGACGGCCGTATGAGTTGAACACCTCTGCACCTTTCACGAAGCTCGTGGCGGCCGACGGATACAGCCGAAACAGTCCATTGTCGTTCACGTCAAAGTCATACTTAGTGGAGACATTATTGTGGTTGAGGCAGTCTGCGAACGGTACGAGAGCTGTCCAGGGCAGTCTCCGCCCAAATGTCCTTGCTTGGATCGTCTTCCATGCAAACTTAAACTTGTCGAAGGTGTAGAGCGTCTCTGGGAACTCGCCCGGGTATTTTTCCTGCAGCCTCGTGAGCACCCGTCGGTAGTATATACTAACCTCGGATGAGCGTCGTGCCGCTGCGTCTACGAGTCGCTCGTCGTACAGTTCATGGAGCTCGTCATGCGTCCAGTCCTGCACGCTTTCGGGGTACGGCAGGATGGACAGGTATGGATGAAAGAAGGAGCTTTCTTTTAACAGAAGCTCGCGTACAATGAAGAGCACCATAACGGGATCGTCACGCGTAAAGACGTCGCGGTTGTCCCTGAACACGGGGCCAAGCTGAGGGTCTTGCCAGCACAATTCCTCCGAAATGAGCAGTCGCCGAGGGATGCAGAGCATAGGTTCACCTGTAGTGATGGTCTCGGTGGCCACCGCGCCACGCAGTCCATTGGGCGTTGTCACCGGCCACTCTAACTTCGGGAACGTCGCGCCGTTGTCCCGTAGCCACTGCAGGAAGCGCAGCTCAGCCGATGCCATCGCTTTATGACGCTTCAAGTTGCTGCGTTCAAACCCTTTCCTTAAAACCTAGTTGTCCCCGAAATTAAATGTCCCCGAAATTAAACCCTACTTCAGGAATTGCGCGCAAAATGACGTCTTTATTCAAGGAACTGCGTTTCTACCTGGCGCCGAAGCTCTCGGACGCGGATAAGGCAGATCTAGAGAAGGCCATCGTACAGAATGGGGGTGTCATTTCAGATACCCCCGCGGACGCCACGCAGCTTGTGGACTACGATACACTGGACGTGCGCCACCCGGAGCGGATCGCCACGGACTTCATTAAAGAATCGGTGGCCTCCCGGGCGCTGCAGGACCCGGAAAAGTACTCCGGCAAGATCTTTACGTTGCACCAAGAGAAAAGGAGGGGAAAGAGGCGCGGTAGAATTCCCTACTCGCTGGAGGACGACGCACGGATGCTGCACTTCGCCAAGTCGAGGGATTGGAAGTCCATGAGCTCCATCCCTGTGAGTGTCTGGAAGCTGGCGGAGAGCGAACGAGTGACGCTTCACCCCGCCCTCAGCATGCATGAACATTTCAGGAAGCAGTTGCAGCGCAAGACGCCCATCGAGCAGCGGATCATCATGTCCAAGGCTGCGGTAGGCTCCTTGTGCAACGTGTCCTTGGGTGGTACAGTGAAGAAACTGACTATTGTGTTATTACGCAGGCGATGATACGAGCGCGGTTGCTGGAGCAAGAGGCCGAGGGAGAAGAAGAACGACAGGAGATGCTTAGCTCGACAGGTTTCAGAGATGCAGCAACGCCCGAATCAACGACTTCAACGCAGTCGCGGGGGTCCCAGCGGACTCCGATCTCTGCTAGTCGTCAGATTGCTACCACTTCAGAGCCGAACACAATTGAGTCTGGATTAAAGGAGATCGAGGAGGAGAAATACAGTGATAGGATACGCCACAACCAGCCAGCTCCATCACAGGATACTCCAACCCAATTAACTCCTGCGACGCCAAGAGATCAGAGCACGGGACACAAGCGTAAGCGAAGCAGCGTCGCTGCTGCCAGCCAGGAATCTCGCCAGGACACCGGGGAGAGCGATGTTGAGAACAAGCGTGGCGGAGAGTACGGAATTTACTTCCGCTGCGCTTGGACTGAACTTGTGCAAGACCAACAAAAGAGGCGGATGCTTCAGCGGTTTTTCGAGCCAAGTCCGGCCCCTGCTCCTCAACAACGAGCAAGTAGCACCGACTCTGTCGTCAGTGACCAGGACACCGCCACTGTTGTCTTTGAGGATGGAAATAGCAGCGAAAATGGTAGCGAGCCGCTGCAAACTAGCGCTGTGCAGATAGAGTTTGCTACGGACGAGATAACCGACCACTTGATCGTCCAGTTACAGATCGACACTCAGGCAAACGTGCCGTCCGTGATGCACGCTTTGTACTGTTGCAGCGGTGATGTGGATTTGGCTAGAGCCTTCTTGAAAGGGGCTTCAGTGCCCGATCTATGGTCCCCTGAAGATGATTTACTACTGGTAACTCTGGTGGCTCAGGAGAATATCGATCGCAGCGAAGTTGCTGCGGCTGTGGCTCGTGGCGACTTCGATTCTATGCAAGTGGCTCGCGATGCGGGGGCAATTTGGAAACGAGTTCAGTTTTTGCGATAATATTCTCGCTAAAATATGGTACATGTCTTGCTCAAAGCGCAGTGCGGTTCCTCTCCGTTGTATTTACCCCGTTCGACGAGGTGACGTTGGGATTTCGTCCTTCCAGCCACTGGTAAAGCCATTCGTGTGTGGTCAGCCCCCGGAACGCGATGTACAGGTGGAAAATGCCGAGCATTGCAAGGAAGAAAAGCTCTAGCAGTGGCAGGATCGTGAGTACGCACAGCATCACAGCGCGATCGTTCTTGTCGTCTTGCCCCGACGTAAGTAAACACGAGACGGCGTAACCCGTAACGATCTGCTGAGTGAATAGCAAGAGAGTCGAACATGACAGCAAACCGACGAACAACGGGTAGTTGCGCGTGCCAATGCATGTGTTTAGGTACACGCAGTGGTGGTCGTAGCCCGGGATACACTTGTTGCATCGGCTGCAATGTCTCGTGTCGGTGGTGAATGTCATGTGACCGCAGTCTCGGCATTTCACGAGCACTGACTGCGATGACAAGAGCTCAGAAGCTTTGACATCGGATGCAGTAGTATTGGCAACTGTGATTGCCATCGTGACTTGGGCAGTGTCAATTTTACCGCTCGACTGCGATGAATGCATTTCTTGGTGTCTCGGTTGTCCCGGGTCGAAGCGTGAAATCTGCACAGTGACACACAAGCAGTCAGTTAATGAAGCAGCCGAATCCACCATTAAAGTTTTCGTACAATGACAAACAGTAGAGCGGTGATGGCGAACTGTACGCTGTATAGCGGGATTACGGTGCGTTGCATGAGTGCAGGCAGCTCTTGAACACTGAAGAGAAAGAAAACCATCGCCGACAGCAGCGCAATGCTCACCACCTTAATGCAAAGACAAATTGGTTGGTTAGAAAGACGTCCTGCTCACTCAATTCACAGCATAACGGACTGCAATCTGCGACGGATGCAGTGGAGCTTCACAGCCATGACGACGAGGAGCTCCACGCACCATCAGCTTCAGCGGCTGGTCGTCTCTTGCTTCAATCGGTTTAGTCGTACTTAGAAAGTACACAAGGCAGAATGAGCAAGCTGAACGACTCGCCGAAGCGATCTCCGACCAGCGGCGACATGCTCAACCGCGTGGCCAAGACGACGTTCGCCCGCGTTAACGCGCTATTCAGCAAGACGCAGACGCCCTGCTACCTCCCGCCAAGCATCGCGGGCAATGTGCCTCACCTGACTCCAGGTGGGACAGGCAGGGGAACAACGGATTGGGTTGTTATACTAATGTGCGGAACTTTGGGTGGAAAGATAACTGCAGCAAAGTGGAGGACTTGACGGCTCAGGTGGTGGACTTCGCCGATATGTGCGTCTGTAGTCACTTAAGCTGGCACTTGGCTTTTGTTTCTGACATTGGATGTAGTTTGGGCTTAGTGAAGCTGGCGACAGACAAGAAGAAACCTTTTCGGGAGCTTCTGAACGTGACGGACTATGAGCTCGTGCTTTCGGCTAGAGACTACATCAGTGAATCGGTAAGTGTCGCTGCATTTATTTAGTGAACTCAGTAGTACTGACGCCGTGTCTACCTGCTTGTTTAGAACCCGCCGAGCTCCAAGGGTACAGGCTTCATGGTCGAAACGAGCAGTGGGCGACGTATCGTTTCCATCGAGGAGTTCATGACTGCTACGAAGTTGCTGCAGCCAGAGCTCGTGGTGCCGCTCGCTGACGAGATTCCAAGCGACAAGGGTCGAAACCGGCACCGTGCTGCTGTCCAGACGTCGCTAGACTGGCTGGACGCCTGTCAGTCACTAAATACTTCGCTGACGCCCATATGCGGAGTGGTTGTAGGAGGAAATGACCACACGTTGCGACGGATGAGTGCCGGCGAGACGTGCAAGCGCGACATCCAGGCGATTCTGCTCAGTGGCCTGGGTTCTTGCACCGATAGAGCGAAGCGCTTGGAGCTGATAGACGCCATCGTGAGTGAGATCACTCCAGCGTCGCTTCCACGTGTCGTCACTGGGATCGGGCATCCTCTCGACGTACTGGACACCGTCAACCGTGGCATCGACGTCTTCGTGTCGCCCTACCCGGCTTCAATCACCAAGGCAGGGTCTGCACTGATCTTTTGGATCAGTGATGATGAAGACGGTGGCAGTGCCAGTGAACGCAATGCAGAACGGGAGTGTTCGGGTGGAGTGCTGCACTTGCGTGAGAAGCGGTTTGCGACCGACTTCGGCCCACTGATGGCGGGTTGCGACTGCTTTGCCTGTCAAAAGTATACACGCGCGTACATTCATCACCTGCTGAACGTCCGGGAGATGCTGGGCGACATTTTGTTGTATTTACACAATCTGCAGCACTATTATCGCTTCTTCCGGGAGATCCGAACAGCCATCAACACTGATCGCTTTCCCACCTACCATGCCGAATTCGCAACGAGGTTTGAGGAAAGAGCTTCAACTGCGGCGCCGCTCATTATCCCTCCGGCGATAGAAGAACGGAAGCGTAAGGTGGACACCGAGAAAGCAGCGACGAAGGAGACCAAGGCGAAAGCTGCTGCCGCCAAGCATGAAGCAGCGATTCTGAAGCGTCCGCGGCCCTAGATGATGCATAGAAGACCGATAGATTGCTTCATATACGATTCAATGTTAGCACGGCTGCTTCTGATCTTCAGAAGATCTTTTGAAAAGTCACTGGGGTCCAAGGAGTCGCGATCTTGCCTTGCTTGTCAATGACCCCCAGTCGTTTGGCATGTCATTCTGCATTGTGCGAGAGAAGAGTGGAGTGAGAGCTCAGCATGAGGCGGTTCCGTGCGTGGGTAGCGGTGGCGGCGGCATTGCTGGTCTCGAAAAGTTTAGCAGGCGATAATTACCTTGCCGATCGAATTGACAGGAAACCAGCGGCCAAGCACCGTAACTCGGCGCTGTCTGGAGGACACAAGGCGCTCGCGTGGCAGGGCAATGACGAGAAGGTCGGACAGCTTCGAGGGTCAATTACGGCCGCCGAGACGACGAGCACCACACCTTACGGCTCCAAGACACAGCCCCCTTCGACTTATACTCCAGTGAGTAGGCGAATTGAGCCGAATCCTGTGGCGGATGGAATAAAGCAAGGAGAAGTCTCAGCGGTCATGGTGCCTTGGGATAGCGTCACTTCGACGACTTCACGGTACTACAGCGCGGCGACGTCGTCCGGACCGCCTTCCGAGTCGACCATTAGCAAGAGTAACGAGCAGCAGCGCACCGGAAGACTACCTGGCTTTATATCCAAAGTAGACACTGCTGGACAAGTGGAAGAACCTAACTACAATCAGAATGCTCCTACCAAGGTAGATGCACCCGCAGACAGCAACAAATATTCACCAGCTTCCATGCCAAATCCGCTACCAGCTGAGATTGATTCAACTTTACCGCGAGCTGATGAAGTGGGTCGTGCTGGGGGAGTTGTGGGTGTTTTCGTCCCATGGAGTGGTGGAGCTTCCACGCCGGCAAGTTATGGACGCACTGGAGTGCCCGGACGTCGCGGGGATGAAATCAGTAATGATTACTTTCCAAGGCAATACAACTATGGAGGTACCAGTGACGAAAAGTGGAGTGATCGACGAAAGGCAATTGATAACACGCATCAGCGCGACTCGAGTGATAAAAATATGGATAAGTTGAACGAGGGGCAAAAGTGGACGGAGAGCAA
The DNA here is from genome assembly GCF_000247585.1 of Phytophthora nicotianae INRA-310. Classification (NCBI taxonomy): domain Eukaryota; phylum Oomycota; class Peronosporomycetes; order Peronosporales; family Peronosporaceae; genus Phytophthora; species Phytophthora nicotianae. Next base: position 799,276 of record NW_008649015.1, on the reverse strand, counting down.
GGCTGGGAAGCCAGCTGGAGCACTTGATGGCATGAATGCCGCGTCGTACAAACAGGATGCGATCGATAAGAACGTGAGACCTTTGTCGACAAAATCTCAGTATGGTGAGCAGAGAAGCGTTCCCTATATCGACAAGGCGAGTTTACCGACGAACAAGCAGGTAAACTCCGTACCAAATTCTGGGTCGGATGAAGCAACACACGAAGGAAATGCAGCGACGGTGGACGTTTCCTGGGAAACAAGAGCTTTTAAGTCTTCGGGCTATTCGAGCGCAAAAGCGTCTGCATCAGAGTCGGACCATCACGAAATGACCGACGTGTATGATGGTGCCTTGGGACCTATTACTCCCTGGAATGACGGTAGACCTCAGTTGGTGAAAGAATACACGACGAAGAAATCCACGCAGACCCAGGGGTACGGCCATCTCTTAGGCGACGTTATACCATGGAATGAGGCTTCGTTGTTATTTGCACGAGGCTTACAGTCAGAGCCTGAAAACCTGCAAACTAGTGAAGTTCGTGTAGAGAAAACGATCGATGAACCCAGTGTACACGGAGGATCTAAGGACGAAGAAGACGGGGTGATGACGACGATGACTGTCAGTGATGAGAATGTGCGTTGGAACCAAGACGACTGCCAACCCTGTGAAGTTCCGACTCAACCGCCAACACTTGCTCCCCCATATCCTCGCGATAACGATGACTACGAGAAACGCCTTCCGACTATTATCGATGAGAACGAATCATGGGAGGACCTCAAGGAGAATCTACCATCAAGTAGTCCCACCAACACTCCAGAGGAGAAGCCTCACAATGGCGAGTTCGTTCACTGCACGAAAATCGTTGGAGACTATGGGGAGAGATATGAGTGTACAACGGAGTCAGCAACACCAGCACTGACGAAAGCACCAACCGACAATGCCTGCATCGATGTTTCGGTTGAAGGTGATGCAACGTATTGCATCCAGGGACCAATCTGCAGCGGATCGGGTAGTAATCCTACTGGTTCGTTGTGTCCGGTCAAGGGGGATGTCGCCGTGAAGGATTGCAATAGCGACAAATTGCCGAGCTGGACCAGTGGCATTTGTGTGGCACCGGCTGATGCTAGTTGCTTTAAAATCAAGACCGGTGCGTGGGGATGTGTGTATGACGAGGCGAACAATACTACGACAAATTCTACGGAGTCAGCAACACCAGCACCAACGAAAGTACCAACAGACAAGACCTGTATCGATGTTTCTGTCGAAGGTGATGTAACGTATTGCATCCAGGGACCAATCTGCAGCGGATCGGGTAGTAATCCTACTGGTTCGTTGTGTCCGGTCAAGGGGGATGTCGCCGTGAAGGATTGCATTAGCGACAAGTTGCCAAGCTGGACTAGCACAGGTGCATGCGTGGCGCCGGCTGACGCTACTTGCACGAAAATCAAGACCGGTGTGTGGGTGTGTGTGTATGGCAAAGCAAGCAATACTACGACGAACAGTAATGGTGAAAGTGACACGCCGACCCAGACGCCAATGGAGACATCATCGAATCTGCCGACGGAAACGCCCACAGTGGCGCCGTATGAGTCTACCTCGTATCCAATAGAACCTGAAACTACAACACCAGAACGAAATGAGCCCACACCAGCTCCGTCCAAGCCCAATGAAGATGAGTCAACATCAACTCCGTCGAATCCTAATGAACCAAATGAGCCCACACCAACCCCGTCCAAGCCTAGTGGGCCAGATGATGAATCCACACCAGCCCCAACCAAGCCTAGTGAGCCAGGTTATGAATCCACTCCAGCTCCGTCCGAGCCTGGTAAACCAGACGAATCCTCTCCAGCTCCATCTAAGCCCAATGGACCAAGTGATTCCACGCCAGCTCCGTCCAAACCTAATGAGCCGGATGAGCCCACTCCAGCGCCGTCTCAACCATCCGAAGCAACTCCTGCCCCGACGAATCCCTACGACGAAGCAACTCCTGCCCCGACGAATCCCTACGACGAACCAACTCCTACACCTGCGGCATCGATCACTGAGGATGGAATATCAACTGGTAAAACGACATCCTCATCTACCACTACGAAATCATCTACTTCCAATACGACCGCTGGACCTTCATCAAGCACCAAAACTACTGGTACACCGGCGACTAAGACATCGACTTCGTCCGAGGACAATGCATATACTAACACTGGTACGTCCGGAGCGGATGCAAATGTTGCTGGAGCTTCGACCTCAACCGGTACCACCTCAAGTGGAGCTTCTGGCGTCTTGAGTGGTGGAGAAATTGCTGGAATCGTCATTGCATGTATTGCTTTCGTGGCTATCATCGTGGGCGCAGTGCTGATCAGACAGAGGTCGATCGCTCGACAACGCGAGGAGAATTTGTTCGCTGAGCTGAGCGGTGCTGGTGGGCGTTCACTCGAGACCGACTATGCAGCGATGTAAGGGAGAGATGCGGAAAACGAAAATGTAGCAAAATGACACTTTGCCTAAGCGTAGCTTTACTTTCTTACCTAGATTCACTCTTCGTCGTCATTGTTGCTCCGGCCTGCCTTCGTTCTGCTCAAGCTCTTGAGGTCAATGACAGACACACGCGATTTCCCCATCTTCTTGCTTCGAACCGGTTCTTTTGTAGCGGTGGAAACTGCGTTCTTGCCAGTACTGCTTGGTTTAGTACTTCTGGCGGATGACATTCGACTGGCAATGGAAACTGGTGTCTGTTGTTTCAACAGATAGTCCAAGGTGACTCCGCGAGCTTTGAGAGCTTCTTCTAGGCGGTTCAGCTGCAATTGAGCCTGTGCCAAGTCACGCTCCGCCTTCTCAGCTCGGACTTCAACGGCGTCGGCTGCATCCTCCGCTAGCTGCCGTAGTCGTGTCTCCTGCTCTTGAGTCTCTCGTGCAGCGATTTCAGCTTGCTCTGCTTCACGAGAAGCAGTCTCAGCTGCAAGCAGCTTCTCCTGCAACTCTTTCGTGGTGCTCTCCAACTCGGCCAGACGCTGTGCTTCGTGACGCAACTCGGTCTGATGATTGGTGTCGATGTCACAAAGTTTGCGTTCGAGCTCTTCTAGTTTCACTTGCAATTGCTCTTTCTCGTCTGCGAGCTCAACGATCTGAGCGGCTTTCTCGGCCAATTTCTGCTTGTTCGCTTCTTCCTCGCGCAAGAATGCCTCGTCACGTTGCTCCAGTTTCTTTTGCCACACCTCAACCACATCGGCACGTTTCTCCTTGGCATGTTCTAGCTGTTTCTTCAGTTGTGGCAGTAGTGCCAATTGACTCTGGAGCGTTTTCGTACAACGAGCCAGCTGCTCGTTCTCCTGGAGAGCTCGCTGGGCCTCCTCCCTCTTCTCTTTCAGCATTTTCTGGCATTTACGTTTGGTCTCGTCGACAGCAAATTTGGTTTTCTTTAGATCAGCCTGCAGAGATGCTATCTCTCGGTCTTTCTCCTCTAGATCAGCGGTCAACTGGGCGATCTCCGCTGCTTTCTGAGCCTCCAGATCGGAGACTTGTTGCATCAACTCTTTGGTGTTGGTCTCCAGGTCGGTGTTTCGGGCTGTGAGATGTTGAATATGCTGCCTCAACTTTAACTCCACCGCCTTGTTACTTCCTTGTTTACCGGTCTGATTGTCTCGGTTGGATCCAACGCTACCTCCTCGTGCTGTCTCCTTGTCACCGCTACCTGGAGCCGACACCACATTCTTCCGAGCAGCTAAACGCAGTTCCTCTTTTTCTTGGCGCAACAGGACGAGCTCCTTTTTCAGCTCCCGTGCCTCGTGCACTGCACGCTTCATCGTGCTTTCGACAGCTTTGCGAGCCTCAATCTCGGATCGCAATCGGCATTTCACAAGACGCTATGAAGACAGAAGGATTGACGGGGGCTTAACACGCGTTGGATTCAACATAATTGAAAAGTAACACGCAGTCCAGGTTGAAATCGACTCACCTCGATGTCCTCCTCTTTCTGCTTTCTAGTATTGGTGGATAGTGTCGCCATTGCTGGTCTCTTTGTGCTCTTGCACAAGTTTACCTTCTCCTACACTAAACCGAACTTGTTGTGCCTGTTTCCCCAAAGTTAAATACTACTGAAAATAGGTGATTGAGAGAGCGTTTCGTTCTCGGCGGCGTATCCTTTACAACAATTTGGTTTGAGCCATGGCAGTGAATGCTCGCGTTAAAACGAAGAGCGAGTTTCAACTAGGGTCGGACCTCGGACCCCCGCTCGTGTATCTGGATCTGAGTGTTGGCGATCAGCCCCCGCGGCGTCTGCACATCGAGGTCTGTACTGAAAAACAAAAAAGAAATGTATTAGGACGCAGACCTTAAGCAAACGATTTTCAATGCCTAATCAGTTTATCTCGTACAACCAGCTCTTCCACGAGGAACTTCCGACCACGACCGACAACTTCCGTCTGCTCTGCACCGGTAGAGACTGCATTGTCTTGGAGTGAAACTTGCGATCCCATCGCTTGACCGCAATTGCAAATGCTGCAGGCGAGCTGCGAGGCAAAGGGAAGGTGAAGACGCTGTGGTACAAGAACACACGCTTCCACCGCGTTATCCCCGGATTTATGATGCAGGGCGGAGACATCACCCACGGTGCGTCGGCAATGAGAAGAGGCCAGTTCCTCGATAGATCACGCGACGACTCGAACGTTCATCTTGTGGAGTAGGAAATGGAGCGGGAGGTGTGGCTGCTTTAGGGACGGTGTTCGACGACGAGGTGTGTTTTGCTGCAATTACTTGCCAGAGTTCATGCATGGGTTGACTCTTTTGTCGCATCTTGTATCAATGGACAGAGCTTCCTCTACAAGGTTCGTCTCTGTATGCTCCCTACTATGCTCTCCACGAGCTGACTGTAGACCGCACTGCTGTAGCACCAAGTGGGAGCAGTGGCCACGGCTCATCAAAACTCGAGCAATCGCTCGCAGTTCTTCATCTGCTTCAGCAAGGTAACGTTGTCTGGTACAGTGCTGTTCTGATGTTGAAGTTGCCCTGAATGATGGTCGTTTTGGATCGGGCAGCTCAGTTGGCTGGATGGCAAGCACGTGGTGTTCGGGCAAGTGTTGCACGACGACCTGCCGCACTTGGCCGTGTTTGAAGCCGCGGGCTCTGCGTCAGGCCGCCCTCTCACCCCCATCGTGGTCACAGACGCCGCCCAGTTGGGAGGCAAAGGGTTCACGCTGAAGACGGATAATAGCGAGAAGAAGACACGCGCGACAGAATAGACGCCAAAGTTGGGGCATACGACAGAATAAACGCGCCAGGGCGACAATAAATAAGGCAATATGGGCTCATCCAAATTTCGACCAATCAACGTCTGCCAACTCAAAACTCGTGGCTGAATCCTCCTTGTACGGTAAATGCCCAATGGAGGTCTTTCCGAGACGCTTTATCAAAAACTTCGACGTGATATGTCGGAAGTTATGACGCAGGACAGGGAAATACGCAGCCAGGTCCTATTGTCGCCTTGCTTTGCTACAGCGTGGTGCATTCCTGCTTCTTCCACCGTCGACAAAGCTGCTGCTAGTATGGCCTCGCTTGACCGGCCGGAGGACGGCGACCTGCTCATGGACGACTTTCTATTCCACGAGACGGACGTCTTTGCGCTTCCACTGTTGGACTTCGATCCGGACGGTGCGCTGCTGACGCCCACCGAGCTGAGCTTGAGCCAGACGCACATGCAACAGACACAGCAGATGCCATTCCCAGTCTCGGACAGCGAGTTGAACTACAGCAGCAGCAGCAAACGAAGCAATCATCAGCCGACCAGTCCAGTGAGCACCGATGGCGGCAGCACAGACGCAGAGGTGTCCACGCCGCCGCCACCTTCCGTTCAGCAACAGAAGCAGCACAATGAAATGGACGTTGTCTCGTCGCCAGCTGCGAGAATGCCGACGGTTCTAGGCTTGTCGACGGCGACACACTCACCACTTCCCAGCGAGCAAAAGCTATTAGCGCCCAGATCCAGCAGCATCAGTAGCAACACCAGCGCCACTAGCAGCAGTCCCAATGGGACGACGCCAATCAATGCAGCCAAACCTATGCAGCCAACCAGCACGGTGCTGCCATTGCCGACACCTACGGCGTTCTCGGGCGCTCTACCTTACGCCATGCCAGTAGCCTATTTCCAGCCGACACTCAACGCCAACCTGAAGCGGCCGTTCCCGCAGGTATTGCCAGGCCCAACAACGCCCAGCACTTCCACTAATGCACCTTCAATGGTTGCTACGAGTCCTACCGCCGACACTGATCCCAACGCTAAGAAGTCGAAGCGCGAGATCCGTCAGATGAAGAACCGCGAGAGCGCCAACAAGAGCCGCCTAAGACGCAAAGCGCAGCTGACGACGCTGACGACGGAAGTGACGGAGCTCAAAAAGAAGGAACAGGAACTACAGACCATCATCGCTGGCCTGCGAGCAGAGAACAAGTCGCTGCTGGACCAGAACACGTTCCTGCGCTCGCTGGTGACGAGCTTTAAGCAGGAACCCACGGCGTCTCCAGGCAGCCACCAGATGGCTGCGGCATTCGCGTCGTTGCCCCCACCAGTGGAGCAGAGCTGCGTGGCTCTCAATATGCTGGAGAGCGGCCAGAAGATGGAGGTGAATGACGACATACAGACTACAGACGTGGATCTGGCCATGACGCGACCGGGCAAGCGGCGTGCTGTGGCGTCGACTCTATCAACGGCGAGTCTGGCAGTGTGCGCGTCCGTGTTCGGGATCACCATTTTCGCCGACTACGATGGAGGTGTCGTTGACTCGGGTAACATTCGTAGCGTTGGTCGTGTATTACACGAGGCACCGGCGGCGTGTGGCATGGAAGGATGCTCTTCCGATACGTCGATGTCTCTGGTGGGCTTCGTGGTGACCGCAGTGAGGTCATGGTGGCAGTTCGTGTCGTCGTCCGAGCTGGTATTTGGCGTGCTGCTGAATGTGCTATCCTTTATTGTTATCATGGTGCTGTATCAGCTGTGGCAGTCGCAGTCGGAGGGAGGCTGGTTCTGGAAATCCTCGGTCTTCTCGAAGACTGATCGTCGTGGTGTTCGACACCAGGCTGATTTGTCAGCAAACAGCTCTTCGTCGAAAGGCGAAAAGGAGCGGAACGGAAGTGCTCGAGATGTTCGAATACGCGAGAAACCTCTTCGTCATAAGAAGACTCACGAATAACTGATAACTTGTATTCATTTAAATGAAAATGCGTTGTGCACGTATTCGGCATCACTGTACTACGAATAAATAGTTGGGTAACGCAACTATTATACGGAAGGGTTTCTCATGGTACTACGATGCCATCTTGCTCTGGAGATCCCAGTTCTAGTTCCTGTACAGCGGCAAGTGGATTCACTTTCCCCTCGAACGGCAATGAAGGGGAAGACGACAGAGGTGATCCAGCAGATGCCGAGCTTGCTCGAGTGCGCTCAAACATGCGGTTGGACTTGCTGGAACAGTTTTCGTCATCGTTTAAGTAATTGAACCCTGGTGTCCCCACACCACTTTCCATCGGAAGATCGAGTACCGTTGACTCCACTGGTGAAGCATCTCGCTCAAACAGAAGCATGACGGCCGCCCTCCCATTACTCGATTCACGAATTAAATGTATACACTCTTGGAAAAGTTCCAGTGGCGTGGATCCACCACGAGGCCGAGATGCAGCGGTGCCAATGACACTCTCGTTGATAAAGTCAGCAAAGCATTGCGTCTGTGTGAACTCGCTCAGGAATCTCTGGTTGGATGGCACCGCGTTACAGAAATTGTTGTAGTCGAACTGTACACATAAAGCTAATGCAGACGAACGGCGTCGTAACCGGCCAAACTGCTCTGGTGTCGGTAGCGCATGCTGTCTGCAAGAGGGGTCATTCATATCGGACTCCTGGTGACGAACGTCGATGTATCGTCGGTAGTCGCAGAAAATGCTAGCAAACATTGCAGCAAAAGCCCCACGAAGCGTATCCACCCACGGAAGCAACTGGTTCTCGTGCACAGTCTGTAGCGCTGAAACCAGGGACAACGCGTGAAGTCGCTCAGCAAAATGGCAGGCATTCTCGTAAGGCAGCGTTGCATTCAAGAACCGTAGACGGATTGGACGGCTGGCACGACGCAAGTAGTCGATGGTTTCTTCGAACGTCAAGTCTAGTGTGGATTGACCATTGATACCGATCAGAAAACTTCCAGCGGAGATCAGCCTGGAACGCTCTGCTGGTCCTACCGCTCCATTATGAAGCCGTGGTAGCGCCTTCACGACTGCAGACCCGCCCAACTGCCTTTCAGGATTGAAATTACTTGCTGCTAAAAGACGAAGATGTGTGGACTCGAAAGTTATTCCAAGCTTGAGGGCGAACACAAGGTACAACATTAATTAGCATTGTACATGTAATGGGGTAAGGCAAACAACTTTTGAGTACGTACCGGTCCCTCATCAAACGTAAGTTCCACCTCATTAACTGTATTTGAATCATTTTGTGGAGATTCTGGGGTAGGATTCTTCTGGACAGGTAGAGTGTGTCCAATGGGACTGGGTACTATGTTCTCAAGCGCTGTAAGGAGGGCAGCAACTTCCTTTGAAGGTAGTCGAGGTAATACGAATTCGACAGGATAATCATCGACTCGCGAAAATATCGGGGATACGACTTTATCCTTGTCCAAATGTACAACAACACACGACGCAAACATTTCAGCGCCCACTCGCGTAGCCAACGAGTTCGTATGCAGCCCGATAAAATATGGTACAGGAGCCTATAAAAGCGATAAGGTAAGGTGTGGTTAACGCCATGATAGCAGCAGATTCATGTGTTTTAGCACGCACCTGGAGGTATTCGATCAACTTGACGGGCAGGAAAGGAATAAAAACATGTTTCCAATTGAATGGAAACAGTAGTGCACAAAGCGCCTCGCAAATTGGAGTGAGAAGGCCTTGGTGCTGAAGCACAAACCACAAGTAAGCAGGTTTAGTCGCGTGCACAACCATAATGGGGGAATAAAGAATGGGTCGTACACTTGAGTGGACCAGTACGCGCTGTTCAAGTAGCAAACAGTTGACGATGTAAATGACGTTTTTCAGACTCAAACACTGAAACAGCATCTGGAAGCAATAGTCATCCAGGTGCACAGCTTTTCCCCGTTGCACGTGGTAGCGGAAGAAAGCTCGTCCATGCATCCGGATATCCAAGGCCCTACCTGGAAGAGGTCGACTTGCGTTCCGTATCAACTGCGGGAGGATACGATAGTACAAACCACGGATCCAGTTGCTGCTATTGTCACGACCATCTTTCCAGCCAGGAGATGAAGCACGGATTCGGTCAATAGAGCTCCTGCTGTTGAAATTGAGATGCTCCTGAGTTGGCAATACTGGTGATGCATGCCTGGGCGACAGGAACCAGCTGCGATCTTCACAGGCATGCGCGATCTTGGTCTGTACAAGTGAGTATTCCGGCTTCAAGTTTCGACTTCGATACATCCAACTGCAACGAGGGAGTGATCCGTCAGCAAAGATAATAAAATATCGACGATAACAAACAAGACTTACCTGACAATTTCCTTGAAGAGTGAGAAAAATGGGTGATGTGAAATCAAGCACACTACACGGGGTCTCCAGTCCGTAGCTGCAGCGACACAACCATTAGAAGAAAATCAACGCTGCAATCCCCCAACTCGAACCAACCCGCAGTCGTGTATTCTTCGAAGAAGTGCAAGGCAAAGCCGTATGCATGGATACCATCTCCTCCCGTAAGTATAAACGAGAAGAACGTGGGCTTGCGCTCGTAGACTGTCGGGTTGAAGAATGCCTTGCTCTCTGGGATACAAAACTAACAGCAGCTTCATTTCAGCACAAGTCACTAGAATGATGTATCATTATATGCCCTTACGAATGGCACCCCATCGGGCAGAGCAAAGTCCGGATGGTCGCTCGAAGGGATCCGTGTCACGATTTTCCGCTCAAAATCCTCATCCTGCTGCACTAAAGGAAACCAATGGCCTACCGTCAGCCACACAAGTACATTTTTGACTGAGAAAGTGTATGGTCTATTTACCCGCTGGCTCAGCGACCACCTCGACGAAATAATCCGCTAGTCGCGCCATTGAGCCAGCGCTGCTCGTCGTTCTAGGTCTCATGTTTGTGGTATTGGGTCAATGTTGAGAAGAGTTTCGGAAATAATCGGGTGACACATGAGATTTATGTGCGGCACATCACTGCAACCTGCGGCCAGTCTGACGACGCAGGTACCGTCGTCACCCATCACCATTCGAGCAAGCGGACGGTGGCAATGCTGGGCTCTCTGCGCGCTCTGCGTGCGGTGCGTCTGTCGCTGCGGCAGACCCGGAGCTTGAGCGGTCTATCATGCGCACCTCTGCGTCGTCGCGCGCCGCTTCCTGCGATACTGCCGCCATTCCGGAGCCGCGAGTGGCTTTTTTTAACGCAACCACCTTCGTTGCGGTGGATGTCAACGGCGTTGCCCAATGCGACGGATACAGCAACAACAAAGAAGAAGGAAGAGGAAGGTGGTGATAAGACGAAGCAAATTGATGGAGAAGACGAAGATGACGAGCCGTTCCTGACCAAGATTGTGGAGCCCACGTACCCCACTCCAAAGCCTCGCACGGACATCAACAAGGCGTACTTCCCAGGTAAAGTGTACCGCTCCACGTCGCGTGACGTGGTTTTTCGGGCTATGGCAGGCAATACGGCCATCACGACGCTCAAGGTTCTGGCGTGGCTTAAGACCGGCTCGAGTGCCATGCTCTCGGAGGCGATTCACTCCCTGGTGGATACTGGCAACCAAGCCATTCTCATCTTGGGCCTGAAACAAGCGTCAGGTGTGCCAGATAAGAAGCATCAGTATGGATACGGACGTGCTGCGTACTTTTGGTCGCTCATTTCAGCGCTGGGAATCTTCTGGTTAGGCTCCGGCGTGACTGTTTTCCATGGTATCCAGTCCATCTTGGAGCCTCCGGAAGAGCTCTTCTTGTCGTGGGAGGTCTGGTGTGTGCTCGCAGCTTCTTTCAGTATCGATGGCTGGGTGTTGAAGCGGTCAGTGCAGGAGTTACTGGCCACAAAGCCAAAGAACATGTCGTTTTACCAGCATGTAAAGCGTACGAAAGATCCGTTTATGATGGCTGTGTTGCTCGAGGACATGGCAGCCTGTACGGGTGTTCTCATGGCTGGGTGCGGCATCGGAGCCAGCCACATCACAGGCAATCCGCTGTGGGATAGCCTCGCAAGTATTTCTATCGGTGTGCTACTGGGCGGCGTCGCCGTGTCACTCATCCGACTGAACCAGAAGTTTTTATTGGGACAGTCAGTGGAGCCCGAGATTGAGAAGGGAATTCGTGAGTTGTTGCTGGCGCGTCCGTCTATTGACAATGTGTATGCCGTCCAGTCGCAGTGGGTTGGTCCGTCGACGTTCAGCTACAAAGTACGACCACGACAGTAATGTAGGCAGCTCCATTCTCTGCTATGATGCTGACACAGGTGGTTATTGAATGTTTCAGGCTGAGGTCGACTTTGACGGCACGTATCTGGCGGCGAAACTACTGCGAATGTACGCATCATGATGTGGCTGTCCTAGTCATTCCCTAGGCACTGATGATACTACGTTCTGCAATGAATGGACAGGTACAAGCCTGTCTTCTTAGAGACAAAAGATCTGGAGAACGATCTCCCACTCATCTTGGCCTGGTACGCTGAGGATGTAACCCGCCTGGTCGAGAAGGAAGTTCAGGAGGTTGAAGAGGTGATCCGAGGCATTTACCCTGAGGCTGCTTTCATCGAGCTGGAGCCTGATAGTAAGGAGTCGGAGATGCGTGCAGTATTAAGCATGCAGACAAAGTCTTCCCGCACGAGCGAGCGTGAAGCGATGACACGTGCGTTGGCTCTTCTTGCGCGGACATTAGAGCGCAAGACGACGGAGTCTGATCGCCCTGCAAGTAATTAAATCTCCCTATCGATAGTCAAAAACTTTTTTTGTAAGCGGAGCTTACACTGAAAGTGAGGCAGAGGCAGACATCAACTCGATAGATGAAGCCGTTAGAAAACAACACTGTCATTAGATTTAATCATATTCGGCTTTTAGGAATAAATTATGCAGATATACTGAACGAAAAGCGGGCTACATCAACGTACCCTGGGTCTTCTTATGACGAAGAGGTTTCTCGCGTATTCGAACATCTCGAGCACTTCCGTTCCGCTCCTTTTCGCCTTTCGACGAAGAGCTGTTTGCTGA
>NW_008649015.1:769564-784670 GCF_000247585.1 Phytophthora nicotianae INRA-310 | reverse complement strand
TAATTGCAGCAAAACACACCTCGTCGTCGAACACCGTCCCTAAAGCAGCCACACCTCCCGCTCCATTTCCTACTCCACAAGATGAACGTTCGAGTCGTCGCGTGATCTATCGAGGAACTGGCCTCTTCTCATTGCCGACGCACCGTGGGTGATGTCTCCGCCCTGCATCATAAATCCGGGGATAACGCGGTGGAAGCGTGTGTTCTTGTACCACAGCGTCTTCACCTTCCCTTTGCCTCGCAGCTCGCCTGCAGCATTTGCAATTGCGGTCAAGCGATGGGATCGCAAGTTTCACTCCAAGACAATGCAGTCTCTACCGGTGCAGAGCAGACGGAAGTTGTCGGTCGTGGTCGGAAGTTCCTCGTGGAAGAGCTGGTTGTACGAGATAAACTGATTAGGCATTGAAAATCGTTTGCTTAAGGTCTGCGTCCTAATACATTTCTTTTTTGTTTTTCAGTACAGACCTCGATGTGCAGACGCCGCGGGGGCTGATCGCCAACACTCAGATCCAGATACACGAGCGGGGGTCCGAGGTCCGACCCTAGTTGAAACTCGCTCTTCGTTTTAACGCGAGCATTCACTGCCATGGCTCAAACCAAATTGTTGTAAAGGATACGCCGCCGAGAACGAAACGCTCTCTCAATCACCTATTTTCAGTAGTATTTAACTTTGGGGAAACAGGCACAACAAGTTCGGTTTAGTGTAGGAGAAGGTAAACTTGTGCAAGAGCACAAAGAGACCAGCAATGGCGACACTATCCACCAATACTAGAAAGCAGAAAGAGGAGGACATCGAGGTGAGTCGATTTCAACCTGGACTGCGTGTTACTTTTCAATTATGTTGAATCCAACGCGTGTTAAGCCCCCGTCAATCCTTCTGTCTTCATAGCGTCTTGTGAAATGCCGATTGCGATCCGAGATTGAGGCTCGCAAAGCTGTCGAAAGCACGATGAAGCGTGCAGTGCACGAGGCACGGGAGCTGAAAAAGGAGCTCGTCCTGTTGCGCCAAGAAAAAGAGGAACTGCGTTTAGCTGCTCGGAAGAATGTGGTGTCGGCTCCAGGTAGCGGTGACAAGGAGACAGCACGAGGAGGTAGCGTTGGATCCAACCGAGACAATCAGACCGGTAAACAAGGAAGTAACAAGGCGGTGGAGTTAAAGTTGAGGCAGCATATTCAACATCTCACAGCCCGAAACACCGACCTGGAGACCAACACCAAAGAGTTGATGCAACAAGTCTCCGATCTGGAGGCTCAGAAAGCAGCGGAGATCGCCCAGTTGACCGCTGATCTAGAGGAGAAAGACCGAGAGATAGCATCTCTGCAGGCTGATCTAAAGAAAACCAAATTTGCTGTCGACGAGACCAAACGTAAATGCCAGAAAATGCTGAAAGAGAAGAGGGAGGAGGCCCAGCGAGCTCTCCAGGAGAACGAGCAGCTGGCTCGTTGTACGAAAACGCTCCAGAGTCAATTGGCACTACTGCCACAACTGAAGAAACAGCTAGAACATGCCAAGGAGAAACGTGCCGATGTGGTTGAGGTGTGGCAAAAGAAACTGGAGCAACGTGACGAGGCATTCTTGCGCGAGGAAGAAGCGAACAAGCAGAAATTGGCCGAGAAAGCCGCTCAGATCGTTGAGCTCGCAGACGAGAAAGAGCAATTGCAAGTGAAACTAGAAGAGCTCGAACGCAAACTTTGTGACATCGACACCAATCATCAGACCGAGTTGCGTCACGAAGCACAGCGTCTGGCCGAGTTGGAGAGCACCACGAAAGAGTTGCAGGAGAAGCTGCTTGCAGCTGAGACTGCTTCTCGTGAAGCAGAGCAAGCTGAAATCGCTGCACGAGAGACTCAAGAGCAGGAGACACGACTACGGCAGCTAGCGGAGGATGCAGCCGACGCCGTTGAAGTCCGAGCTGAGAAGGCGGAGCGTGACTTGGCACAGGCTCAATTGCAGCTGAACCGCCTAGAAGAAGCTCTCAAAGCTCGCGGAGTCACCTTGGACTATCTGTTGAAACAACAGACACCAGTTTCCATTGCCAGTCGAACTTCTCGACCTGATAGAGATAAGACAACCAGCACATTGAAGAAGACCCATCCAACTGGTGCTAAGCTCTCAACAGCAAGTAGGACGGTGCCAAAGATCCAGCGTTCCACGAGATTTCAAGCCACAAATAACAACGAGGACGAGCGAGATCAATAGGAGACTCGGAAAGAACCAGGTCAAAGTTGTTCGTCCACTCAGCACAACTCCAAAGCCGATTGAACCCATCCCACTTAACATCTCATTGTTGGTCACTACTTATAGCTGTGGCGCCGTTGCTAGGATCGGTGCATACTGGCATATCTGGTACGTTGTGCACAGGCGTAGACTCCGTGCAGTGTTGCTTGGCCTCGATAGTTGCTAAACCATTGGGAGTTATCATAGCTGGTTCTGTGTCCGTAATCTTGTCAGGAAGAGTTTCATCAGCAGACTGAATATCTCTTAAAGATTTCTCAGGCTTTATCGCGTCGGTATTTAATGCCATTCCATCCGAAGACGCTTGCTTGTCCGAGTTAGTATCCATTACACCACCGTCGCCATTTGATGTCGCTGGAGCTGGGCACGATTGCTGTTCAGGAGGGATCCCATCCTGAACAATCGAATCCGCACAAGAGTTATTGTCCTCGGTAGTGCTTGTGCTTGTACTCTGCTGCAGTGTAGGTAGATCCTTCTCGACCGGCAGCGGGGAACTTCGTTCTCCACAGGCACGAGCATTATCGTTCCTTGAATACTCTTCCGTGTCTTCACTCATCTTCACGTCCGTATCCAGATCCCTTTCGAAAGTTGTGTTAGTGGCGACACTCTCGACAGATGCTGTCTTCGCGACGGTGTTGTCCATGGATTCATCAGGTGCCACGCCGATGACTTCGACTGTACCTTTATACGGTGCTGCAACGGTGACAATATTGATATCAGAGACGGAGGCTTCGATAGCGCCATTGGACACCGATCCAGGCTCAGCACTTCCGTTGAGAGAAGCTTTGGCCACAGCAGTAGTGATATTACTAACGGGTGTTGCTCCGCCGGCTTCAGCACCGCCCTCATCTGGTGCATCGGAGACCGAGCTATCCACATTCCCAGGAGATTTAGCAGGAAGCGAGGCAGCCTCCGAATCATCACAAAGGGGTGCCACAGCAACAGCACCGTCGTTGGCAGCGATACCAGACGCTGTGTCGTCGAGTATTCGATTGGTCGAGTCGGCAACCACACCATTATCTGAATCCTTGCAAACACTTGACTCCACTATACTTCTGGTTTCTTCTTCAATCGTTGACGGCTCCTCTTGCGCTTCGGATGCGTCTTGTACTGTCATGGGACAGTCGTTGTCAGCTACACCAGCATCTACAGTTTTCGAATGATTTGAATTGGCTCCAGCTTCAGCAAGCCCCTCGTTACCTGTCTGTCTAGGTTCCCTTGTATCAATCACATGATCAACCGACATCGAAGACGAAACTGTAGAACCCACCGGAGCTGAGTCTCCTGATATCAATGCCTTGCGACGGCGACCCACCTTAGCCGCCTGTGGTGCTTTTCTACGCGGTTTACCTGATCGCGTGTAGGTCCTCTTGTGTGTCCTTTGCAATTCATCATAGCGAGAACTGAGGTACCGCGTACGCTTACCGGCTACGCGAACTTCACGCCATTCCTCGTGTTTCTTGAGCTGCTCTTGGTACTTGCGCCAAATCTTAGCTGCTTGATAGCGCATGAAGTCCCGTTTACAAAAAATCACAACCGTTCGATTCTCCGATCGCGGTACAGCAGATGCAACAGGTGTCTGCATCACCGCAGACGAAGTATCTGCAGTCGCAGCAGCCTCATTCGACACCTGTGTGCTGGGTGCTAGTAGCTGAGAGCCATTTCCAATTGATGATTTCAAACCTGCCACAGGCAGCTTTGCTCTGGGTCTCTTCCTTGACGACGTACCAGCCTTACTGTTCTCACAACCCCCCACTTGAACGTTGCACTCCAACTTCTTAGGAACGAAAAGCTTTGGACGATTTTGTTGCCGACTACACGCTCCATCACTCGGGCGATCCTGGCCATTAACGAGCCCATGGCATTCACTTTTCATATTAAAAGCTTCGACGGCATTTGGCTGTGGTGGATCAGGCGATTCTTTATGTGCTGCAGCCTGCAGTGACGCACTGGCGCTCGGTAGATGATGATGCTGGTACAGGCTGGAGGGATGGTATATTCCTGGAGGTCCATCATCCACTTTCTTCCTTTTGACTGAATCTACTCCTGCAGAGGTAGAAGCAACAGCCTGATCACTGCCTTGACTGACAGAACTGGTTGCTGATCGGGAGGCAGGAGATAGTTGCTGCGATTCTGGAGGTAGTGACGAAGCTGTTCTTGTAAAATTCGTATTGCTGACCGTTTGTTCTAATGCCCGAGCAGCTCGCGATTCCATAAATGCTAGATACATCGGAGTGGGCAACTTGGTGGCCGGTCCAGACGTCCCAACGGGTGCTGGACTTGCAGCTTGTCTCGATTGCTTGGCTTCTGCACGCTTGTTGGTTGGTGGTGGCTGAAACTTTCGCTCATTTTGCTGCTGCGGCGTCCTCTGGCGCTTGGCTGCCGTATTTTTCCTGGGGAGCTTGCGGTTTGTAGGGGTTCGCTTTTGTCTGCTTATTCTTGGTCGATTCCTCGACGAATCCATCCTAATAGATCCATCGTCTCCATTGAGGAGATCTCGCATAGTTAAGAGACGCATAGATTGTGGCGCCAGAGCAATACCTGGGACTACCGCGGCTCCAGTGGGTGGAACTGGTACCTTCGACTGTGAGTTGAGCTGGCCCTGCGTCTGTATCCCTTTCGAAGTTTGGGTTCGAGTTTGAGACATCGTCGGGTTGAATACGGGCTTAATATTGCGATTTGCAGTATGTCCAGCATTCGGGTCGTAAGTAGCACCGGTAGAGGTAGCAGAAGCACCAGGTGAAGGCCCAGCATTCGTCTGGAAGTGCTTCATGATACTATCCAAGGCAAATTCATCGGGGCGGGAGTTGTTTGAGCTCAGCATGGGGCCTGACTCTTGACGAATACGATTGGGTATTTCATACGGTTCGGGCTGCAGTGGCACGAATTGTTGGCTTCTCTGCATCTGGAACGTCGGTATTCTATCCGTCTGAGCTCCACCAAACAACGTTGGGTCGTGTCTTCCCCATTCATGTCCACTTACCGAAAAGATTTCAGGATTTCGAGCCTGCAAATGCGACTGCGCTGGCTGTGGAGCCTGTTGTGAAGCGAACGTATCTTGGCTTCTGCTCATCGGCGTCCCTGTTTGTAACCTGTCATTGTAACTAGGCATAAATGAAGGCATCGACACTGACGCTGTCGTTGGTCTGGCTGATAATTGACCAAATCTCCCATCGTAAGGCTGGCCACTTTGCTGCCTCTGCACTCCAGTGCCCTCCCGCCTCCGGCCATCGTGAAAATTAGACGCAGTTCTCGTCGCCTGGGACGTTTGCACCTCATTAGTCCACCTCAGCTGTTCGAATCCACTGACGCCTGATGAATAACTGGGTTGTTGTGTGTTCTCCACGTGCCTTTGGATCTGCATTTGATACCTTTGAGCGTGCTCCTGCTGCTGGATCTGAGCCTGCATCCTCTGCACTTCCATCTGCATCTCTCTCTGCTGTTGATGATACAACTGTGCCTGTAGTTCACGCTGTTGCTGCTCGATCTGCTCCTGAATTGCCCGCTGCTGTTGTCGGTGCCAGTCGTCACTCGATGTTGAGGGCATCCCAACTAGCATTGATGTCGCCTCACTGCGCTGAGCGGACATGGGCACCAAGTGGAACCTGGTAGGAACGGGATATCCAAAGGTGGAGAAGCCGTTGGAGACTCGATCGTTCGGTGCAAATTGCGACTGCTTCCCGTCGTGGTTATTGCGTGGTTGATACAGAGGCGCGGTCGGTTGCTTCTGCTTCTTCTGCTGCTGCTGGAGCGGCCGACGGCGCTGAGTCGGCAGCGGCTCCGTGTGGTGGAAGGCGCACAGCGCACGTGCCGTCTCCTCGTCGGACAGGGACGATGTCGAGCCCCACGCTGGGTCCGCCATAACGCCTTCCCGCCTTGTATTCACCAGCCAAAAGCAACTTGTAAATTAAACATGTGCAATCATTTCAAGATAGTATTCTTGATTTTAGTATTTTGTTTATCTGACCATCTACTAGGAGCTCTCTTACCCCTATATAGATGTAGTACGACCCCTATATAACAGCATCACTTAATCATGGCCGAGTTCCTTGAGTGAGTGCTGAGCTGAGCCGCGACGCAGAGGCTTCTGTTGCGACTCGTGCGGCGACCAGCCAATAAGGTAGATGACCTGGAATGTGGCGGGCACCGTGCCGTCCGGCTGGCCGAACATGGACTGGTAAATGGAGGCAGCGGCCAGTAAAGAGTCGCGCGTAGCCGGCGCTCCTCGCGAGTTCACGGCGTGGTTTTCACCCATGCCACGCAAATGTTCCATGAGCACGAAGGCGTTTGGGTAGTCGACCTGGATGTAGTCCGTGTCGACTACAGGTAATAGACAAGTTACTCTTAGCGACACACATGTGCAAAACTCAGCGGTAAAACATGGCCGCACCTGTGCACAAGTTGAATCCGGTGGCGGACAGGAGGTTGCCGGCGTCCGCGACGTTCATGAATGGAGAAATATGCGGCGAGATGCCGCCCTGACGCTCTTGGTCGCCGAGTATAAAGGCGCTCCTGTAATGAACGGTAGATTAGCGAGAATATTTTCTGTGCGGAGCTCGTTCAAGCCAGCGTACCGTAGCTCCTGAAGCGAGTCTCCTCCCAGAACAGCGCCGATGAACGCGCCGTCAGGCTTTAGCGTATCCAGCACCTGTCGAAATGTGCTCTCGAGGTCGTTGACCCAATGCAAGGACAGAGAGCTCATTACCAAGTCGAAGTGCTGCTTCGGGAACGGCAGGAACTCCTCGTCCACCGCCAAGCGTAACGTCTCCACTGCAGATGCCACCGACACATGTCAGACGAATAACGTTGGGGTTAAGGAAGAGCGCGTCACCTACAGGTAGTTTTCGTCTCCAGGTCGTCACGAAGAAGCAGTTTTTCTGCATATTACAACATGTTAGACGCTAGATACAACACTTTATGACTATCACCAATACGCACCAGCAGAGTCGCATTGGATGAGCTTTTTGACGCCGCCCAGACCGTCATCGACGCTCAAGTTCTTGTACAGATGCCCACTGCCACATCCCAGATCCAGCGCCAACGTGAACTCGCGCTCGATATCCTGCAATACAAAAAGCCACGGCCACTCTGTGTTATTTAGCGTCGAGATTGTTCATCATCGGCTCGTTGCGCACCTCCAGCCGGTCGATAAGGCGACGGGCGACCTCGTCTTTGAGGTATTCGTACTCGTCGCTGTTCTCCAAGAGCGCAATGTTGTTGCGCTGCTGTCTCTTGACTCCTGTTGGGTGGGGCAAATCGAAACAATTTACAGCTTAGAATCTTTATTGCCGGGGCCCTTAATCGAAGAGCTCCAACTGCACGCACCCCGGTTAAAGATTGGCGCTGTAGAGAACGAGCGCCTCGCCACCGCGCGCTGCGCTAGAGTAGCCAAACGATTCTAAGGCATCATACACACGTTAGACGCGAGTGCAGACAGCGGGGCAGGTATCGCGTACCATGGCGGTGTGCGGCTCTCGTTGTCCGAGGTGACCAGCAATAGGAATTGCTTCATAAACGAGAAGAAATTGACCAATCACGTTTTGGTGCGCATGAGCAACTAGAAATGCTCGCACTGCAAGACTACAGTCGATTAAGACGAAGATAAATGTTTTATTCAAGATTAGAACGGGTCGATCAGCATCGGTAGCATGCATTGAAAATCAAGTCGACGGCGATCTTGTCTCGTGGTGCCAGCCTCAAGCAGCTTCATGGCCTGGTTTCCCATTTAATGCTTGTTCGAGCCCTTGCCACGCCACGGCGCGGTGTCGCTGAAGATCGGGATAAAGTTGTTGATGGCGTCGCGTTGGTTTTGCACGATGCACTCACAGATCCACACGAGGTTGCGCACCTCCTGCTCTTTCAGCTTCACGTACGCGTAGAAGCACGCTGTGACAAATGCAACACATTATATGAGCTCAACACAATACACAGCACACACTGCAAAAACAGCTTCGTACCGAAGTGCATTTGGCTCTGAAACGCCAACTCCGCCATCTGGACGTCACGCTCGTAGAATGCGTCGTCGATGGACTTGCTGTCTACGCCTTCGCCCTGGTGGACCTCCCAAATTTTGCGGTACACTGGGAACGAGTCCAGAGCCGCTCCAAGGGACGACTCGTCACCTGCTTCGGCCAGTATCGCTGTTGCGTCGGGGTACAGCGAACCGATGGATGGATACAGCGGCTTGCGGTCCGAAATACGCATCGCAGGCTAGACCAAGTAGCACGATACGGTTAGCATACACCCTGAGTGATAAAGTAGGCATAGCAGGCAGCCGTACCTCGTTCAACGGCGTTCCGAACGAGTTCAGCGTGATGTTAATGGCGATGCGATCAGCCCGCGCCTTGAGAATTTCACCCATGATGGTAGCTGTGTCACCGCCAATCTCCTACAAATGAATAAATACAAAATCTTTCAGTTCATGCTACAAAGCCAATTGTACAAAGTAGTTTTCTACCTGGCAGAAGTTGTAGAAATCCTCCAGCCACAGCTTCAGCATGCTGTTCTTGATGAGCTCCATCTGCACCTCTTCCAGGACGTTGCGCACGTCGGATGTGCCTTCCATGCGATCACCTCCAGCACTTTCCTCCAGGAACTGGCTAAAGTACGTTCCTGAACAGTAATGACAATAACACCGTCAGCCTGAAGAGCAAACGATGCAAACGTACTACTTAGGTACATCACACACCGATGGGAGTATCAATCAGCACAGTTTCGTACAAGTCCGAGTAGCCCTTGGCGTTCGGCTCGAACGTGCAAATACTGCGCATGATGGACTCGTCGAACTTTCCAAGCGGGTGCAGCTAAAGGTGGCACAGTAACAATAAGCACAAGACATACACGCCAGCTCCATCATTGCCTGCACCTGTCCAATGAGTTCGTTCACGTCGCGTCCGTTGAGCGTTCCCTTGAGGAGGAGAATCACGTTGTCGATCATGTACTCGTACCTGTACATACCGTAATCCTTCATTAGCACAAGTCCGCCTACAGCAACTTTAGACCTCACGCACGTGATAAAGTCGAGGAACTGGCCCAAAGGCTCCATAGCCTGTGCGCGCAAGAAGTTGAACTCTTCCACGAGCTTATTGGTCGTACCGGCCTGGATCAGACCAGGCGAGATGGTGCCTGACGACTATAGTGACAGTTAGCGCAGGTATCTCTGTATCCTCTCTAAGCAGTCATACCTCGTCGGCCAGGAATTGGTCGTAGTCCGTCTCCTGAAGGTTCAGCTTCACATCTGTAAAGCAATAAATACAAGGGATCAGCAATGGAAAAAAACGACCGCCGTCGTTTCTTCGCACCTTCGAGGCTCTCGCACTGCGTGAGATGATGGTAGTCCACATCGTCCAGGAAACCGGAGCGGAAGCCGCGTACCAGTCCCTCCACGTAGCCGTGTTGGATGTTGAACGTCGTGATGTCTCCTGCCGCCACCACCATGGTCTTGTATTGCGTCTGCTCACGATAATTATGTTCCCTTAAATCTTTTTCCAAACGAAATACATCGTTTTGACCAATCACAACGCAGTAATGTCTTAGCCACACGTAGCCGATCACTTTGACATGTTGCGCTGCCGGCTGCATGGATCGATCGCGGCGCGGCGAAGCTTCGCGACTGCTGCGCCTTCACGCGCATGGGAGCCCATTGAGGCCAAGTGGCAAAAGCACTGGGCGCAGCAGGAGCTACAGCCGCCTTCGCCCAATAAGAAGGAGCCGTTCTACTGCCTCTCCATGTTCCCGTATCCGTCAGGTCAGCTGCACATCGGTCATGTGCGCGTCTACACCATCAGCGACTGTATGGCGCGTCTTAAGCGCATGCAGGGCTACGATGTGCTCCACCCCATGGGATGGGACGCCTTTGGGCTGCCGGCCGAGAACGCGGCTATCGAGCGCGGCATCTCGCCTGCCGACTGGACTGTGGCTAACATTGCACAGGCCAAGAAGCAGCTCAAGGCACTGGGCATCCGCTTCGACTGGGATCGCGAGGTTACGACATGCGCGCCAGACTACTACAAGTGGACGCAGTGGATTTTCCTGCAAATGTTCAACAAAGGACTCGCCTACCGCAAAGAGGCGCTCGTGAACTGGGACCCCGTGGACAAGACGGTGCTCGCCAATGAGCAGGTGGATGCCGAAGGAAGATCCTGGCGCTCTGGCGCTATCGTGGAGCAGCGCTCACTCAATCAGTGGTTCTTACGCATCACCGAGTACGGCGACCGACTACTGGAGGACCTTGAGAAGGTACGTCGTGTTGAAAATGATGCGATTTGAGTTAAATTATTAACGTGATGCAACTGAACAGCTGACCAAGTGGCCGGACGCCGTTAAGCGTATGCAGTCGTCGTGGATCGGTCGATCAGAGGGCTCACAAGTCGAGTTTCAGGTTGTATTGGACGCGGGTGCACAGGCCATCCCGTTGACGGTGTTCACCACGCGCGTTGACACTGTCTTCGGCGTTAGTTTCGTCTCAATGGCTCCTGACAGCGTCGAGGTGGAAAAGCTTCTCACTCATGTACCGGCAGCACAGCGTCCTGCTGTCGATGCCTACGCCGCTGAGGTACGAGCTTTGAGCAAAGACGATCGAGGCAAAGGTGATACGACGGCTGGAGTGTTCACGGGGCTCTATGCACGCCACCCGCTTACGGGTCGACATGTACCGATTTACTTGGCTGAGTACGTGCTGGCCCATTATGGGACCGGTGTAGTGATGGGTGTACCTGCGCACGATAGCCGAGATTTGGCCTTCGCGCGTCACCACGACCTTGAGGTGCGCTCCGTGGTAGGAAGTAGCGATGGGGTAGAGTGCAACGAGGATGAAGTGTTTACCGAGCGTGGAGTGTTGCGCGACAGTGGTGAGTTCTCCGGTATGACTTCGCAAGAGGCGACTGCAGCCATTAATGCTCGCCTAGAAGATAAGCGAGTTGGTGGTGCAACGACTCAGTTCCGTCTGCGTGATTGGCTTGTGTCCCGTCAACGATACTGGGGTACACCCGTACCGATCATCCACTGTCCGTCGTGTGGCCCGGTTGGTGTTCCTTCCGAGCAATTACCTGTCCAGCTACCGCCTGTGGGTGAGGACGTGGCTGATGATCTGCGTGGCAAGGGGAGTAGCGACTCTCCTCTTGCGCGTATGGCTGGCTGGAGACACTGCAAATGCCCACGCTGTGGTGGAGAAGCCGAGCGTGACACCGACACACTTGACACGTTTGTGGACAGCTCATGGTACTACATGCGCTACTGTGATGCTCGCAACGACTCTGCTGCATTCAAACCCGAGCACGCACAGACATGGCTGAAGCGCACGGGTGTGGATCTTTATATCGGTGGCATCGAACACGCGATCCTACACCTGCTGTACTCACGTTTTGTGACCAAGTTCATGTTTGACCAAGGATTCCTAGCCACTGACGAGCCGTTCGCGCAGCTCCTGGCTCAGGGTATGGTGCTCGGCCGCACGCACAAGTCTCCTGGTTCGCTGAGACCACTGGCACCGAACGAATACGAAGAGCTGACGGAGGATGGCCGCAAGATTATTGTTGAAAAGAAGACTGGACTACCCGTAGTGACTCAGTGGGAAAAGATGTCCAAGTCCAAATACAACGGCGTGGATCCTGAGCAGATCCGTGCCCGCCACGGTGCCGATGTGACGCGTCTCACCGTGCTCTTTAAGGCGCCACCCGCTCACGAGCTGGAGTGGGATGAGACTGATCTCGCTGGTCAATCGCGCTGGCTGGCTCGCATTTGGACGCTTTTGGATGGAGCGTTGGCTCACCGGCGTCGAGGTGCGAGTGTTCCAACCGATGGAGACGACGAGAAGGAGCTTCGTCATGAGCTGCATGGAACGATCAAGCGTGTAACGGAGGCACTGAATGACTTCCAATCGTTCAACGTTGCTATCGCCGAGCTGATGAAGCTGTCGAACCTGCTGGGCGAGCGTCGCACTCAGCTACAGGGCTCTGCTGCTTACGAAGAAGCTCTGAAGGCGTTGGTCCAGATGTTGGCCCCTTTGGCTCCCCACACTGCTGCTGAAATGTTTCAAGCTCTGCACGACGGGGACGAAGCGGTAGATGTGCACACTTACACATGGCCAGCTTACAACCCAGCGTTGCTTGACCGTGCTCAAGTGAAGGTAGTGCTGCAGGTGCAAGGTAAACCACGCGATACCATTTTGGTGGATCCTACTTTACTGGAGTCTCGAGATTCGGATGCCGTTTTGGCGCTGGCACTGGCCTCTCCTGCGGTTCAACGCCATTTGCAGGGTCGCGACGTACGTAAAGCTATCCTAGTCTCCCCGAAGAAACAAGGTGCTCATGGACTGCTAAACATTGTAGCAAAATAAACGCCTGAACTAGAAAAGCCGTTGTTTTTTACGAGCGTGTTAGATGAGGGTAGACATTCGTACTCTACTACGGCTATTGTTTGAAATCATGTGTTCGTCCGGGGGCGCGCTTGCAGAGCTAGGGATGCATATCGGTACCACTAAACACGCATCAAATAAATGCAAGAAATATATTCATTGTTTTTCTTTTGCAGTATATGCACCAATATGTAAATAAACCTGCCTAGTATGTCGTCAAGCCGATTTTCTTCCACACCTGACCAGTTCCGCAGAAGTAGATTGCGCTCGCATCATATCGAAGTGTTCCTGCAGTGCACTCACTGCCTGAAGTTGGAGCAGGGGACGCAGTTGTCACAGCACTGCCGACAAAAATGACATCACCGCCGTCAAACTTCAGGTTTGGTGACGATAATGTGAGCGCGGCTGAAGATCCGGTCTGAGAGTGAACGATCGAAGCCTGTGCAGCACTCATCGTCAACTGCCCAACGACATTCGCTGCGAGGATATTCACGACGCTACCAGAAGTGTCCACATACAGAACGTCTGTTGTTGCATCCTTGGATACGCGGAAATTACGCGAGTCGACATGGAGGGGACCACCCGAAACAGTCGTCGACGTTCCCGTGATCATGACCTGCGAGGCCGATGTGAGCTGAATCGTAGAACTCGTTGAAGTGAAAGCGACAGCTACGCTCTTGCCGGCCAACTCAGTGCCTGTGACCTTGAGAAGGTCTGGAGCACCAGTCGTGGCTTTCTTCACGTAGAAGCCACCATCAGCTGCCGATCCAGTACCGATATACGCACGCACAGAGCCACCCGTCCCGGACGTCGAATCTCCAGCATTCAAATCAACTGAACCACCAATGCTACTTGACGAGGTTGTCTTGCCAGCAGCAATTTTGACAGCTCCACCGTCACCCGTGTTGCCTGCTCCTACCGATAAGGCAATTGCACCTCCTATGCCTCCACTAGAGGCTCCTGTACTGAGCATGATAGCGCCGCTATTAGCATTTGTCGCTGTTCCAGAGGACAGTGTGATGGCACCACTTGTAGATCCCGAAGCACCTATACCTGTCTCTAGCGATATCGCGCCTCCTACTGTACCAGTGCTCAGTCCACTTGAAAGACTAATACCACCTCCGTTTCCTGAGCCGCCGCTGCCAGCATTGATGCTAACATTGCCGTCTGTCTCTTTTTGTACTCTTCGTTTAATTGTGAGAACACCTCCATCGCCTAATGTAGTCGATCCTGCCGAGGCTGTCCAGCTTCCACCTGAAGCCGCTTTGCTCGATCCAACAGTTAACGCCATGCTACCAGCGAGTCCGTTGGTCGACGTGCCTGTAGATAGCGTTAGCGCTCCGGTTGGACCAGACGCAGTACCAGAACCAAATGACACGTCTCCGCTTCCAACAGATCCACCAGTGGCCGACGCAATTTGAAGCAACCCACTGGAACTGCTTGAGCTGGTTCCACTAGTTATCGCGACAGAACCTCCGCCACCTGTGGTTCCAGGGCCACCGTTAAGCGTGACCTTGCCTCCGATGGCCCCGCCACCTGCAGTCATAGTTGCGTCGCCACCAATTCCGCCGCTACTTTGGCCAGCAGATAGACTTAAGACCCCACCAACTCCACCCGTTGTCGTTCCTGCACCAACGGAAACGGTGATAGCTCCACCAGTACCACTAGAAGAAGCTCCCGAAGAAATTGATATAGAACCACTGTTTCCAGACGTCACAGATCCTGTCTTTAACGAGACTTCACCGCTCGCTCCAGGCACGGACTTCGCAGCAGAGGAGATGAATACATCCCCACTAGCCGCTGCAGAGGAACTAGTACCGCTTGATATCGTGATAGACCCACCAGCCCCAGCACCGCTACTGGTGCTAGTTGTCCCGCCTTGGATCGTCACTGCTCCACCGCCACCACCGCCATTGCCGGACGCTATTGACACCTGTCCTCCAACTGCTGCGGTAGCAGTGGCAGTCCCTGCAGTCATTGTTAGGGCGCCTCCTGCTCCGACAGAACCAGAGCCAACCTGGACCAATATATCACCGCCAGTGCCACCTACAGCATTACCTGTGGAAAGAGTAACGGAACCAGAGCTACCAGCTCCGGTAGTACCGGATGCAAATTTCACATTCCCACTCACACCAGCAGTTTCTCCGTTCGCACTCAGAATACTAACTCCACCCGAGCTCTTCGCAGTTCCAGTTCCACTTACCAACGACAGCAGACCACCCGTTGCAGCAGTAGAATCGCCACCCGACAGCGTAATACTTCCACCAATTCCAGAGCCGACAGCCGCATCAGAAGCAGCACCACCAATTAAAGCGATATCTCCACCGTTTCCTACTGTGCCACCCCCAACTGACAAAGAGATCCCACCTCCAGCCCCCCCAGTTGATGTACCGGTCGACAAAGCAATTAATCCACTTGCCCCAGACGACGCAGCACCAGAACGCACAGTGATTGCACCGCTTGAGCTTGTCGCCGCCGTCGCGCTGGTTAATGAACCCGTCGTCAGCAACAGAGCCC
>NW_008649015.1:765534-766135 GCF_000247585.1 Phytophthora nicotianae INRA-310 | reverse complement strand
GACGCAGCACCAGAACGCACAGTGATTGCACCGCTTGAGCTTGTCGCCGCCGTCGCGCTGGTTAATGAACCCGTCGTCAGCAACAGAGCCCCAGTGATACCACTAGTGGCTTTACCACTCGCGATAGACAACGCGCCGCCAGAACTGCCTCCAGCACCAGCAATTAGATCCACAGCACCACCAGTGCCTGTACTGCCGCCATTGCCACCAGACACGGACACCTTGCCACCAGCACCAGAAGTGTCTGCTGTTAAGCCACCCGTGACCGATACAGCACCGCCGACTCCACCTGTTCCGACACCATCACCACCAGTCACAGTAACCAACCCGCTTATGCCACCAGTGCTTGAACCTGACGCAAGTGTCACTGGGCCAGATACCCCAGCGCTGCTGACACCAGAACTTACAGTTACCGCACCAGATGTGGCGCTCGTAGCTGAGCTGATAAACACTCCGCCACTCCTGCTTGTCGAAGCTGATGCCGACCCGCTCGTGACTGTAACGACTCCACCCGCACTGTTCGTAGCAGAAGTCATACCAGCAGCAAGTTTGATGCCGCCGCCTACGTCATCTGCGCTGCTTCCAACAGACAACGTAATCG
>NW_008649015.1:759916-760739 GCF_000247585.1 Phytophthora nicotianae INRA-310 | reverse complement strand
TCCACCCGCACTGTTCGTAGCAGAAGTCATACCAGCAGCAAGTTTGATGCCGCCGCCTACGTCATCTGCGCTGCTTCCAACAGACAACGTAATCGCACCTGCAGTGCCTCCAGTCGTAGATGTACCCGTCGACAAATTGACCGAACCACTCGATCCAGAGGATGCTGGGCCAGAACGCACCGTAATAGTACCACTAGAGCTCGTCGCTGCATTACTCAACGACCCAGTCGTTAGTAGCAAAGCTCCGCTGGTACCACCTGATGCACTTCCAGTACCAACAGACAACGAGCCTCCGGTACTACCCCCAGCACCTGCCGTTAGTTCCACGGCCCCACCAGTACCCGTTGAACCGCTTGCACCTCCAGACACAGAGACCTTGCCACCAGCACTGGCGGCGTCGCTCGTTGAACCGCCCAAGATCGACACTGGACCTCCGACTCCACCTACGCCAGTACCAGCCCCACCAGCCACACTCACCAGACCGCTGGCACCTCCAGTACTCGCTCCAGAGGCTACTGTCACATCTCCGGATACACCAGAAGTACTAATACCAGAGCTCATGGTCACCATTCCAGATAGACCATTCGAGGCAGATCGCACGTATACTGCGCCACTGCTGCTACCCGTGCCTGCCGACGTTCCACTCGTGATGTCAACTCGTCCACCCGCACTGCCACTGGCGCCACTAGCAGCACCAGCTATAATGCTCACACTGCCGCCCACACCACTACTAGCACTCGTCGCACCTGCTATAATCTTGGCATCGCCGCCCGCGCCCGCGACGCCATCACCAACGGACAACGAAATTGTACCGCCAGCACCG
>NW_008649015.1:754332-755081 GCF_000247585.1 Phytophthora nicotianae INRA-310 | reverse complement strand
TACTAGCACTCGTCGCACCTGCTATAATCTTGGCATCGCCGCCCGCGCCCGCGACGCCATCACCAACGGACAACGAAATTGTACCGCCAGCACCGCCACTTGTCGACGCACCGGTGAACACGGTGATCGGGCCACTCGAGCCTGAAGAAGCAGCACCAGACGCGATCGTCACAGCACCGCTGGATTTCGTCGCCGTCGCCGACGTACCCAACGCACCCGATGTCAACAGCACAGACCCACTGATGCTGCTCGACGTGCTTCCGCTCGCAATAGACAGTGCCCCACCAGTACTGCCTCCGCCACCACTAGTCAACTCCAGAGCGCCACCACTACTCGTAGTCCCACCGGAGCCGGCAGACACAGACACTTTGCCACCGACACCGGAGGCGTTGTTCGTCGAACCACCCTTGATCTGCACTGCACCGCCCACGCCACTGGTTCCGAT
The DNA here is from genome assembly GCF_000247585.1 of Phytophthora nicotianae INRA-310. Taxonomy (NCBI): domain Eukaryota; phylum Oomycota; class Peronosporomycetes; order Peronosporales; family Peronosporaceae; genus Phytophthora; species Phytophthora nicotianae. The sequence goes on along the minus strand of NW_008649015.1, from coordinate 754,636 downwards.
ACCGTCGCCACTAGCCACAGTCATTAAACCAGATGTACCAGCACTGCTGCTACCGGAACTCACTGTCACGATTCCCGATACACCGCTACTAGCTGAGTTCAGGTACACCGGCCCACTACCAAGCGTAGAGACCGATGCTGCACCACTCACGACATCGATCTTTCCTCCAACATTGCTAGTAGCACTCGTCGCACCTGCTGCAATCTTGACATCGCCGCCCGCGCCCGCGACGCCATCACCAACGGACAACGAAATTGTACCGCCAGCACCGTCACTTGTCGACGCGCCAGTGGACACGGTGATC
>NW_008649015.1:747332-748132 GCF_000247585.1 Phytophthora nicotianae INRA-310 | reverse complement strand
TCACCAACGGACAACGAAATTGTACCGCCAGCACCGTCACTTGTCGACGCGCCAGTGGACACGGTGATCGGGCCACTCGAGCCTGAAGACGCAGCGCCAGACGCGATAGTCACAGCACCGCTGAATGCCGTCGCTGTCCCATCTAACGTTCCCGAGGTCAATAGCACAGAACCGCTGAAACCGCTTGACGCGCGTCCGCTAGCAACCGATAGTGCACCACCAGTACTTCCTCCCACACCACCGGTTAACTCCAACGCGCCGCCAGTACCTGTACTACCGCCGGTGCCACCAGACATGGACGTCTTGCCACCTACACCTGCTGCGACGATCGCCGTGCCACCTGAGACGGACATAGCACCACCGATACCAACAGTGCCGCTTGTCAAACCACCCGAGACAGAAACGGCACCGCCAACACCAGCGGCCCCAATACTGCTTCCAGCACTAATATTTAACTGTCCACTCGTGCCACCCGAGCTTGCTCCGGACGATACTGTCACAAGACCAGACGCACCGGCACTACTAGTACCAGAGCTCACAATGACGGCACCTGTAATACCACTACTTACGGATCCAAAGAACACTGATCCGCTGCTGCTACCATATCCTCCTGAAGATCCACTTACGATATCAATCCGCCCACCAGTACTATCCATAGCTGATCCAGCTCCAATAACTATATTCCCGCCACTCCCCAATGAGCCATCGCCCACACTCACCAACACGGAGCCGCCATTACCACCCGTGCTCGCGCCACTGCTCAGCAGTAGGTTGCCGGAAGACCCGGTACTCGCGCTCCC
>NW_008649015.1:711758-713214 GCF_000247585.1 Phytophthora nicotianae INRA-310 | reverse complement strand
CCGGATAATACGGATAGCGACCCACCAGAGGTTCCATTACCAGCAGCCACAATAATCGATGATCCTGAGAGTCGACCAGACGACCCACCCACAACAGAAACACTTCCAGGACTACCAGTTGCGCTATAGCCGGATTTCAGCACGAGATCTCCAGTAACTCCATCACTTGCGTCGCCGGTTCCTACAAGCGTCGAACCACTTGACCCGCTGCCAATACTACCGGAGACAACCGATACAGATCCTGACACCATCCCGCTCGACGTATCAGCACTTGCAATAGCAACACTACCGCTCCTTCCACTTCTAAATTCAGTACCACCAGAAGTCAACGTCAGGCCGCCGCCCATAGCATAGTGACTGCTCCCTCCAGCGACGGTTACATTTCCGGCATCTTTGGCGCTCCGACCAGTTTGGAGTCCAATACTGCCGCTATTGCCATCCACCGAAGAGCCCGTACTCAACAGTATTACACCGCTGTTTTGACTAGACGCACCGGTCGTTGATCTAATCGCACCAGAGGCCCGACCAGACCGCGTATGCAGTTCTACTCTGCCAGAGGTCTGATTGTTACTCCATCCGCCAGATATGAGTGTGCCTCCTCCGTCCGAAGTAGAGCTACCACCAGCAGAAACGTTCACGTTTCCACCAGCTTGCAATCCGCTAAATCCCGCAGTCAGCGTCAAATTGCCACCACTTACACCACCCCTACCCCCCGCAATGCTCATCGTACCGGCTATCGCACTTGAATCTCCAGTCGCCACCAACACCGTGCCCGATGCAGCCCCAGAGCTTGCTGCAGACGAAACCGCAGCCGAGCTCAAGTTCACCTTTCCCGAGTCGCCTGTAATGGACGTCCCTGACACGATACTCACTGTCCCGCCAATACCCTTCGAGCTATCACCGGCATCGACGAGCACGCTACCTCCACTTCCGGTCTGTGAAAAACCTCCCGTGATGGACGTCAACCCCACGTTCGTCTCAGCGTCTCCGGTTGTCAGCGTCACGTTACCGCTTCCACGAGTTTTAGTGCCAGAGTTCGATGATGATGAGATTGAAACATTGCCCGAGGGACCGCCTGCTGAAGCACCAGATAGTACGTCCACTGAGCCGCCTGGTCTAGATCCTGACGCCCCGGCGGAAAGCATTACATGCCCGCCACTTCCTGCAGCACTGGATCCTGCGCCAATCACCACGCTGCCGCTGTTGCCGCTAGCGGAGTCACCAGATACAAGCTCAACCCAACCGGTGGAACCTAAATTGGTGTTTCCAGTGGCCATGATCAAATCGCCAGAGTCTCCTGCCGAGTCAGCATTTAGGGTAGCCATACTTACACTGCCGCTATTACCATTAAAACTCCCACCAGACGAAATAGCAATTGACCCGCCGACGCTTGCTTTACCGGTAGTTGTTCCTCCCTCCAGTGAGATGCTGCCGCCGTGGTCAGCGCCGTCACCAA
>NW_008649015.1:707687-708638 GCF_000247585.1 Phytophthora nicotianae INRA-310 | reverse complement strand
ATGGCCACGCCGCCACCGACGCCAGCCTCACTCGCACCGCCGTCAAGAGAAACAACGCCACCAGTCGCCGCGCCCGTAGACGCAGCACCACCGGAGACGAAATAGCAATTGACCCGCCGACGCTTGCTTTACCGGTAGTTGTTCCTCCCTCCAGTGAGATGCTGCCGCCGTGGTCAGCGCCGTCACCAACACCAATCACAATGTTTCCAGCTTGACCGTTAGGAGCATCACCTGAAACGATTTGGACGCTGCCAGACGAACTTGATCGAGAAGCACCAGACTCAATAGATACAGAACCAGTTGATGCTGCCCCGTTACTGGTTGCAAAGGTCTCGGAATCAGCACTTGACACAGTAACATCGCCGCTCTTGTCGGGCGCGTTGACAGAGACACGGAAACGGCGATGCTGCGCGTGAATTGCAGCAACAAGATCGAGAATGATCTTCTGCTTGTCGATCTGGTGAAAGTTCATCAGACCGAAATCGCTTTCGTTGAGGTAGAAGTCTCCAACGTTCACGTATTCTGGGAAAGTTTCGTGGGCTTGCTGGGCGATAACACCTCGCACAACTGAATCTTCAATGCCACGAATTCGTCTCCACTCATCCGTGTATCGATATTGCTTGATTTCTAGCGTCTGTAATCGTTGAAGAATATCGTCTTCATCAACATCTTCAATGTCGGTTTTGATCCGTCGGTCCGAAGGTGATATCACTTGGGGGAATTGTGCAGGCACTGTACCAACAACCATGTCACTTCGAACGCGGAAAACGATGCCGTCAGCCGTATTTGAGGTCGGGTTTTGGAAAAGCGCTTCTTGAGTTGAAATCTGCTTTGTGCTAGTACCACTAAGGGACACATCAGCTGCACTACTAGATATTGCTACGCTTCCATCACTCCCAACGTCAATAGAACCCTTACGCGCGCCTGACACAATAGCTATTGATCCACCAG